>NC_051390.1:7018722-7023722 GCF_015228065.2 Penaeus monodon | reverse complement strand
GAGGGGAAGAGGCAGGGAGGATGGGGTAGGCAGGGGGAGGGTGGAAGGGGAAGAGGAAGGGAGGGGAAGGGAGGATGGGGTAGGCAGGGGGAGGGAGGTATCGGATGGGAAGGGGGAGGGTGGAATGGGAAGAGGCAGGGACGGGGAGGGGGAGAGAGGAGGAGGTAGGGAGGGGGAGGGAAGGAGAGGGAGAAAGAGGCAGGAAGGGGGAGGGAGGAAGGGGATGGGGAGAGAGGGGAGGGTGGGAGAACAGTGGAAGAGAAGAGACAGAGAGACAGAGAGAAGGGGGGCAGAGAGAGAGAGAGAGAGAGAGAGAGAGAGAGAGAGAGAGAGAGAGAGAGAGGCAGAGAGAGAGAAAGATAGGTAGATAGATAGATAGATAGATAGAGATAGAGATAAAGAAACAGAGAGAGAAAATAGAGATAGAATGCTGGGGAAGCAGAAAGGAGGAAAGATCGAGAAAAGTGAAGAGTAAAAGAAAGAAAGGACAAGAAAGAGAGAAAGAAAAAGAAAAAAGAAAATAGAAAAAAAAGAAAACGAGAGAGAGAAAAGGATAAAAAGAATGAAAAACTAGTCGAAGTGAGCTCTATACTTGGCGTAAATCAACGGGAATCGATCGCCAGTTTAGAGGAGATTGCCGTCTGTGATAGATTAGAGGGGAATAGGGTCTTGCATGTTAAAGGCGAAGATGAGAGATGCATGTTGATTGACTCTGCTTGTGGAATGCATTTTAATGGATGATAAATGCATGAAGGAGTGGGATCATCTAGGCGTGTTATATATCAATTTACATATAGGCTTTCAAAAAAAAAACAAAAAAACTAAGCTATGGGATATAAGAATGCAAGCAAATATCTATCTCTCTGCTTTTGTATTTGTATCTTTATTTGTGTCAATATGTTTGAACATATGTCCTTTTTCAGTTTTGATATTATTTGTCAGTTAGCAAGTAGGAAAAATAGTTTTGCGATATTATCACTCACTGCGGTAATTAGTGAAGAAGAACAGGCAATATAATGTACAATATTCAACTATATATTTTTTTTCCACGGAGCAAAATTTATACGATATTTATAGCCCAATATCCTGAGGTGAGAGGTGAGCAATAAAAGAATATTTATTCAACTCCAAAAATGAATATATAATAAACATCCCTACCATGTATCAAACATACATTTATCAATACATATCAGAATTGACTCGCCCTACCTCTGAATAAGTCTATGACACATGTTCTGAAATCGAAGTGAAAAATCCAAAAGGGTAAAATATGTTTAGAATGTAATAAAGCTTTGTCTGAATTTCTACGTTAGAAAAAAATGATAGAAACGTCTGATTTTTCTCTGTCAATTTTTTCTCTCTCTCTCTGATCGGAATAAATTTCTCTGCCTTTCTTTTATTTTTTTTTCTCTTTCTCTCTTTCTCTCTCTATCTGAATCTTTCTCTCTCACTCTTTGCATATTACTTCTTTATCGCGCTTGCAGATATTTCCTGTATTCGTATTTTTTGTTATTTTTCCCATTTTTATTACTGGTGATGCCATTATTATTTTTCGTTTTTCACTCTTGTGAAAGATGAAAGGACAAACTGTTATAGGGGAAAGAAGAAGAAGAAAGAAAAAGAAGAAAGAGAAGAAGAAGAAGAAAGCAGAAAAGGATGAAGAAAAGGAAGATGGCGATAATGATGATGTAGAAAAGATATGAATACGAATAAATATTTTCACAATACATGAGCTGTATTTAACCAGTTTCTTATTATATTATATGTATTTCTGACGAAGATATAATAGAAAACTATTACATACATCTCTAGTATTACGAAGACATTCATTCTCATTCATGTCGCAATGAATACGATTCATGATGATGATGATTAAGAGAAAAAAGAAAAAAGGAAGAAGAAGATGAAGAAGGAAAGAGATATTAGAAACATACTAGACTAAGAAGTATGAAGACAAGTGATGAAAAAGTAGTATCAAAGTTAACGGACCTAATCATCGCGGGGCGGAAAAAGTTAGGGTAAGGGACCAGACCCCAAATAGGCTAAATGGGTTTTATCGACATTTATTAATAAGCCTACATTGCTCATCAGCAGTCTATTTATCTTTACCATACTTTTTCTTCTTCTTCTTCTTCTCTTTTTTTTTTTTTTTTTTTTTTTTTTTTTTTTTTTTTTTTTTTTGCTTGATCACGTATTATTGATGAATTAACATTGCTCATCAAACTCTATTTATCCTGCATATATATATATATATATATATATATATATATATATATATATATATATATATATTTTATGTCGTCTATTTGCCAGGTATATTCAGTTTGTCTTGTTTGATCCACAGGCTTAATCACTATGTTTCCGCACAAGGTCAGCAGTATTTAAAGTTATATATGCTCTGATACCCCTATGCAAACACCCTCTCTACAAAGCTGGCCTGCAATCCCTCCTTAAATTTTCCATTACCGGTAAAAAGAGAGAAATTTGTAGCTAAGAAAAAGCAAAGGTAATTTTGTAGACTCAGTAACCAAAATACACGATTTTTTATGACTAATTTACTAAGGGGGAAAGGTAAACAGAGCTACGTCGTGGGTTAAGCCCCCGTTTACTTGTATTTACCCTTTGGGAATAACTAACATACAGTGACAATATTGACCATATATTACAGTTTTAGAATGTCTTTTTTAAACTCTTTTCGTTACACCAGGGGAAACTGAGGCAAATCTATTGAACACCTGCATTAGGTAGACTATAAGAATTGTCAATGAGTTTTGTGTAGGTGATAAATAAGGGATGAAAATGACCCTGAATATATATATATTAGTTTCAATTAATCTGTCTGTTTCCTTGGCTCGTCACCTTTCCCCCTTAAACGGATCACCTCGCTCTCTCTCTCTTCCTCCTTAATTCCCTCTGTTTCTCTCTCCTTCGCTCTTTCTCGTTTCCTGATTCTCTATCTATCTATCTACCTCATTGCCAGTCTCCAGTCTGTCGCTGTCTGTCTCTGTCTCTCTGTCTTTCCCTCTCTCTCTGTTTTCTGTCTGTCTGTCTCTCTCTCTCTCTCTCTCTCTCTCTTTCTCTCTCTCTCTATCTTCTTCTTCTTCTCTACCTCTCTCTCTCTTATCTTATTCTCATCTCTTCTTCTCTTTCTTCTCCATTATATTATTATTATCTGTCTATCTATTATTTATCTATTCTTGTCGACTTCTTTTATTATTATTATCATCTTCATTATTGTTATTCCCATTATTATTATTATTATTATTATCATTATTATTATATTTTTATTATTATATTATTATATTATATTATCATTATTATTATTATTATTATTATTATTATTATATCATTATTATTATTATTATTATTACTATTATTATTATAACTATTATTATTATTATTATTAATATTATTATTGCTTACTATTACTATTATTATCATTATCTTTATTATTATAATAACGATGATATTGATAGCATAAATGACGATGATAAAGATTATAACAACTTTAACAATGATGATGTTAATATATAGTGATAAGCGTGATGATTGTAATAATTATTATCATAGTGATATATATTAACAACAGTAATTATGGTGATGCTAATAATAATAATGATGGATGATGAAATGATAATGATAGTATGATAAAGATTATTGATACAAATGTTAATTATAATAACAACAATAACAACAAAAAATGATACTAATGATAATGGTAATAATAATAATAATGATAGTGATAATAATAATAATGATAATAATAATGATAAATGATAATAACAATGATGATAATAGTAATTATGATAAAGATAGTAATATTAATAATAATAATGACATTAATAACAATAATATAATATTGATCGTAGTAGTAATAATGATAATGATGGTAGTAATAATAAAAATATCGATGATAACAATGAAACTAGCGATATAAATGGAAATGATACTAATGATAAAATAATAGACAAGGAAGAGGAAGAAGGAAATAGGAGGAGAAAGAACATGGAAAGGGGTAGAGATGGAGGGAAGGTAGATTGCCTGGGATGGGGGGAGGGTAGAAAGGAGGGAGTAGCAACGAGAGGATAGGAAAGGCAAGGGAGGGGATACGGGGTTGCAGGGAAGGGTTAGTAGGGGGAGGGTATGTGAGAAGGAGTGTGGCGGGAGAAAGGTAGGGGAAAGGAAGAGGAGAAAGGTAGAGGGAGGGAGAGGGGAAAGATGTAGGAAGAAGAGAGGAAGGAGGAAGTCGTAGGGAGTCGTGGGTGGGAGGAAGGGTAAGGAAGTGGGAGGTTGTGGAGGAGGAGGAGGAAGAAGTGAAAAGGAAGATGAGGGAGGAAGAAGGAGGAAGGGGTAGGGACTTCAGAAAGGTGAGAAAGAAGGGGGGAGAGGATAGGAGATAGACGAAGGGAAAGGAAGAGAGGTCAAGGGTCAGGGATGAGGGAAGGGGAGGAATAAGGAGGAAGGGGGTAAGGGATAGACAAAGGGAAGGGGAAGGAGGTAGGGGATGGATGAAGGAGAAGGGGGAAGAAGCAGGGAATGTGGGACAGAAGAGGAAGAGGAGGAAAGGGTGGTAGAGACTAGAGATTTGTGCGAAAGAAGGGTAAAGGGTTAAGGAATGGGAGAAAGGAGAGGAAAATCGAGGGATGGACAAAGGAAGAAGGGGAGAGGATGTAGGGGATAAGGGAAGGGGAGAAAGGGGGGAGGGATAGGAACTGGAAGAGGGGAGATAGGGAGCCGGAAGGGAATTAAGGGGAAGAGAGAAGGGGATGGATAAAGGGAGGGGGGAGGGTAGAGATTAGGGTATGGGGAAGGGGGTGGGTAGGCGTGGCAGCAAGTGGGCTCAGTGCCAGCTCCCATTGTCTAGAGTGCCAGGAGTACTGCCAGTAATTGTTTTATGTCCCATAACGAATAGACGATACAGATCACTCTAGCGGAGGAGCACAATTCTCTACATATATATTTTTGTTTTTTATCTTAGTTCTTTTTTTTTTAACGAACAC
>NC_051390.1:7008722-7011222 GCF_015228065.2 Penaeus monodon | reverse complement strand
TCTGAAATAAAGTCAAAAGTATTGATTTGGCTTCTAATCGAAAATGATATTTTTTATGACCTGGATGGTTATTTCAGCATTTCATTAGATTTCTGTGATATCACTCTCAATATTTCAGCCAATACATTTTATGGTTTTCACGTTGGGTAGCTTGAGGTTTATAAGCAAATAATGTCAAATCAAGTGTTATATATGCGCCGTGGTTCTTTTGGGCATTTCTCAGTATAGATAAGTGAGCGTTCATATATATATTATATATTATATATATATATATATATATATATATATATTATATATATATATATATATAATATAGTTAGTTGTGTGTATTTATATATGTTATATATATATATATTATATATTATATATGTGTGTGTGTTGTGTGTGTGTGTGTGTGTGTGTGTGTGTGTGTGTGTGTGTGTGTGTGTGTGTGGGTGTGTGTCTATCTCTGTCTATTTATCTCTGTATCTCTCTCTACTTGTCACACTCTATGGAGAATATTCTTACAAAATGCTGCCTCTTTAATTTTTGGTCTTCCAGATATAAATACAAATTCACTCTCATTTTATTGACCATCTCTATTCAATTCTCAGTGACAAAAAATAACTAACTTAAATAAATAAATAAATAAAATAAAATAACACGTGTAATGTAGATGAAAATGGAAAAAATACATCTGATTATTTTGTTATATAAAATTGTTTTTTTTAGAAAGACACCAAGCTGTTTACTATTGCGAGAACATGAAAATAATTTAATAAATTGAAGACTCTTGGTATGTTTACATATTTCAACATTTTCATCATTTCTGAGGTTGAACTCTGAACAGAATTTACTTTTTACTTGCTTTTCTTTTTGTTATTATGTCCATATATGTGTGTATGTATGCATGTACGGTATGTATGTATGCATGTATGTATGTATGCTTGTGTCTATATGTGTGTGTATGTATGTGGTGTGTGTGTGTGTGTGTGTGTGTGTGTGTGTGTGTGTGTGTGTGTGTGTGCGTGCGTGCGTGCGTGCGTGCGTGCGTGCGTGCGTGCGTGCGTGTGTGTGTGTGTGAGTGTGTTTGTGTGTGTGTGTGTTTGTGTGTGCGTTTGGGCATGAGTGTGCTTTTGAATGTGTATACGTCTGTATGTGTGTGTGACTGTGTACGCGTGTGCGTGTATATGTGTGCGTGTGTGTCTGTGCGTTTGTTTGTGTGACAGGAAGCATGATAGCTATTTCACTTCATCTATTATCAAGTATATGAACATCTATAGTATACACGGCAAATATTCATCTATATCAATGATCTTGATTAGTGATATCATATGATAAACTAATATCAGCGATACTTATTTGAAAATATTTTGAGTAGGCAGAGAGAAGAAAAATACGTGCAAGCTCGCAAATATTGACATTCGTTATTCAAAATCATTAAGTCTAAACTTTAATCAGTAAGAACTATACATTCATAAAAGAATTAGTGAAATATCCAATTAGGTACCGTATTTTTGGAATTGACCAACGGTAGAAATAATATTTATAAATTATGAAATAAGACAAATATGATAAATATCAAATTTTCTGCAGTAAAGAAATGACAAGTTGCTCATTTCAATACAAGCTATTTCAAGACTTTTATGATATCGTTATCTGAAGACAGATAGCTCTATCAAGGCTAAAGGATCACTTATATATATATATATATATATATATATATATATATATATATATATATATATATATATATATATATATATATATATATATATATATATATATATATATATATATGTCATTTTCAGCTCTTGTTACTTAATTTCTTAAACCTTTCAGATATCAATGGTAACCTATAACAATGATAATAATTGTGATGATAATTGTCATTATCATTATTATTGTTGTCATTATCATAACAATAATATATATATATATATATATATATATATATATATATATATATATATTATATATATATAATATATATATATAATATTATATATATTATTATTTATATTTTTTTTTTTTTTTTTTTTTTTTTTTTTTATTGATACTATTATCACTATTATTATTTTGTTGTTGTTGTTTACTATTATTTATTATTGTGACTATTATTATTATCATTATTTTATCATTATTATTATTATCATTATTTTATTATACATATTATTATCATTATTATTATTATTATTATTATTATTATTATTATTGTTATATTATTACTATTATTATTAATATTGTTATTATTGTTATGATTATTTTTATTACCCTCATCATTATTGTCATTAATAATATTATTATTAATATGAATATCATTATCATCACTGTTATTATTGTTTTTGTTATTATTAAAACTGCATTAGTATTAATATTAGTATTAGTATTAGTATCATCACTATTATTATCATTATCATTATCACTTTTACCATTGTTATTATTATCATTATCACCATCATCAACATAATTATTGTTGTTATCATGATTATCATTACTATCACATCATGATCAGTACTGT
>NC_051390.1:7001222-7003722 GCF_015228065.2 Penaeus monodon | reverse complement strand
AAACAGAAACTAACGCACACAAAAAACTAACAGACACAAATCGTTATACAGAAACACAAACAAACATACTGTATATGTATACGGATACACAGACAGACACAAATATACACACAAACTCAAACAGACACAAACATACACACAAACCCAGACAAACAAACGCACACGCAGGAACCTAAACAAACACACGTATGAGAAAAAAAAACATACACAAATGTACATAGAAACCAAAACAGACACAGACGTACACAGAAGACACATACACAAAATAAACATTCAAACATAATCTCGCACGCAAATTATGCCATCCATGCGCAAAATGCAACGGAAACACTTATAAATCACATTTATAGGCTTTGCAATAGGCAACATTGCCCGTTATTTCTCACTAAACTGAAATAGATTTATTGCACGCTTGCTTACATGCTTTCTATACCACGGGCGTGTGAATCTCATTTATCAAAGGGCTTGTCACTATCTTCAAACAGCAAGCAACATCGATCATTTTAATATCACTGACTGTTTGAATATCTAAACAGATTTAAATCCGACGCAAAGGGAGATTTGATACCACAGTCACAAATTTTGCTTCATTGCATATTTTTGTTGTGTGGGTGTATATATACATATATTTTCTTTTCCTTTCTTTTCTTTTCTTTTCTTTTCTTTTCTTTTTCTTTTTTTTGGGGGGGATTGTTGTTGTTGTTGCTGTTGTTGTTATCTTCATTTTTACCGGTTTTGTTAACGTTATTATTACTATCAAATGGGTATGGCTGGGGTAGCAAGAGAGGTATTTGGTTGTAAGAATAAATAGATCAATAAACAGACAGACAAATACATAGATAATAGTATTCTTTTATGTGATAAAGCTGGAAATACGAATAACCCATAGGATTATATAATACCATAAGATTATATAAGTTATGGCCATAGAATCATATTATCCTCCCATATCGAATAAACAAATACAAACATTCCTAAGGCTCAATATAATTCCGAATTTCTCGTTATATAACCTTCATTCATCATACAACCGTACCAACATTTTCCCTCGCTGCAACCTCGCCAAGAAATTACGATGTTGTCTGAAACACCGGATACGTAATGTTCGTGGGAATCCCATCAGAAAACGAGTATAGGAGAAATAATAACTAATTGACGGGACTACGAGTGCGAGATGTAGCAATTTGCAAAACAATTAATTTCCAACCGTTTTGCTTTTCTCTGCCTTTTAATTTCAATTAGATGCGACTATTGTTTCGTTTGTTGGCTTCGAATGCCGTTTCGTCAGATATTACGGAATTCTATTTATATAATGTTATTACCGACAGTAATATAAAACCACGGAGGTGTGCTTTAACACCTGTTCTTGTCTATGTTATTTTTTTCATTCGATTTGTTCATCTTTTGTATGGCTATCATTTATCTTTTATCAACATAGTAATCATTTAATAACCATCCCTCTGATTATCTATCTTTTATCCATTCATCTCTCGTATCGTACCCTTCCATCGCACTCTCGCACGCGTGCGCGCGTATGCGTATGTTTGTGTACGTATGTGAACACTAATCGCATCTTCAAAAGCTTCTGGTCTCACAAGTCCACCTCTATTCATCAAGCGACATGATGACTGAATACCGCTCGTATTATGCCAATTATATGACTATTCAAGACGGTGAAAAACTCAATCCCTGAACCTCGGCCTATGAATAAACGTACAGTTTTGGCATTACACCAAGTCTTGCTGGAACACTCGAGGCTGATCTCCAAATAACCATTCTAATTTACATATCAAAGTGATAGGCAACAACTTCTTTTTTAATGGTATACCAATTTTTGCTTTATTGGTCGGTTTTGTTATATGAAACACCCTTGTCCAGCTTTTTATTGTGTCATACGATATTTCTCAATCAAATGTTAAAACACACTATACAAAATAGATTCGATACACTATTATAATGCAAAAGAAGGAATGCAATGAGAGCGATCAGCATGATAATTACGATAAAAAGATTTCCTGTCCCTCTGATTAAATTTTAGGAGAAAATTCTAGGAGGATGACCCATTGACCCAATTATAGCACATTTATTAGTGCGCATCTTATTAATAATTTCAACGTCTGATTTAAAAATTGGTGGTATCTATGAAAGCAAATATGCGGGACTTTTGTAACCTTGTCTTTCAACGTTATTGTACCGTGAAGTTAGTTAAACCTTTGAAGACTGTCTAGAAATTATATTTACAGAGCTTTTGTCTTATTTGTCAAGATAATAGTTGTGAAACAAGTACTCAAAAAAACAGATTCTCTTTTTTTATCATCGTGTTAAGGTTTGTTGTTTGTTATTGCTTTTTTACATTTAACTCACTTTTTTTTTTCTTTTTGCTATCCAAAAATTCCTCCATTGTTTTCAGGAAAATCTAAGAGACACAGGCCTTTGATACTGAAAAGCTTTTAACAACTCTCCAACGTGCACAGATATCACTTTTTATTAATACCCGTAA
>NC_051390.1:6983722-6988722 GCF_015228065.2 Penaeus monodon | reverse complement strand
CCATTGGCAAAAGACTTTTAGGGGCCACAAAGTATATCGAAAAGGCTCGGCCGAATGAAAATAAAGTCTTCATCGCCCCCATGGGGCGTAGGGCCCCGGCACAAACTGAGAAAGGACAAGGAACTTTTCAACGGGAAAATCTTGCTGAGGGGGTTTTTGGGGCCCCTTTTTTGGGAAAATAAACATTCGCTCTGCCCCCAAGCCCTGAAAGCTGAACTCTAACCCCTTTCCTCACAAAATGACGGCAGTCCGATCGTGGATCGACGGATCATCTCAATCATTTTGGGGGTTCGTAACTTTGGGGCTGAGTTTTTTTGAGCAGTTGTCCAGGTAGACCCCCCAAAATTTTAGTTTGGATGCAACGATGCCCACAGTGCCTGGGGCCGGGACTAAACCCATCAGCGAGGAACCTTCCTACCCAAAAAAGGTTTAGGATGGCGATTTCCAAGCTGAAGATTGGGAAAAGCGTAGGCATATGTAAAATCCCTGTTGAACTGCTAAAGGCTTGGGGTAAACCCCTTGGGCTGGGGGCCTGCAACACCCCTGACTGCCATCTGGCAGTCGGTTTAACCATTCCCCCTGACCTCTGAGGGCGGGGTAATCCCCTCTCGGGAAAGGGGAAAAAAGGGGATCTTTGGGGGATTTTTTTAAAACTTTGTGGAAAATTACCCCCCTGCTCACATACCGGGGCCAAAGGTTCTCCCCCAAAAAAAACCCCAATTTTTCCCTTAAAAACGGTCCGAAAAACCACTACTGGGGCATAAAAAACTGGAGCAGTCTGGATTTACTCCTGGCAATTCCACAATAGCCCCTAACTGGCGCTTCAAAGAAATTGGGGAACGCCTTTTGGTTTTTTTTTTTGGGTTTCGGGGGTGGTTTTTTTTTAACCCCCCATCCGACCTCAAAAGGCGTTTGAACTCAGTGCATGGGGAAAATCGCATGGGGGTTTTCCTGAGACTCAGGGGAAATTTCCCGGGACACAGTTTATAGCCTAATAGCAACCTTTTGTACGGGTTTTTAAAAAAAGGGGCTGAAAAGTGTGGTGGGGGTCTGTCGAACTTTTTCCCCGTTGATTCGGGAGTGAGGAAAGGGCTGGGGCCCCTTGCACAAAACCATTTTTAAAACACCTGTAATGGACTGTATAAGGGGCAGACCCCACTCCCCAAAGTAGTGTGGAGCAACCTGGGGAAATTTAATAAAGGCCCTAAACCTTGATTTGCCGCGATGTTGCAAATCCTATCTAAAGTCCTTGGAGCCCGGGTGGCAGCTCTTGATGCATTTAGGCAATGGGGCGAAGCCCTTAGACCTAGAGGCCCCTGGCCCAAAAGACCAATTAAGGACTTTGGGGGGCCCTGTTGGGGGAAACCCGTTCAGTCGATTCCCATGCTTGCGGCAAAGACAGTAAAGTTACAAAAGGGTTTTCCCAATACTTTTATAGCGTAGTCCAAAAATCGGGCTGTAAACCAAAAATCAATAGACGGATTGGTCGGGCAACGGGAAGCCAAAACTCGATCAACGAGCTTTTTGGAAATGCCCGGGTACCTATGCATAAGGCCCAAAGGGCTGCGTTTTCTTTAAAACTGCCCGGGGGTTTTCTCTATGGAAAAGAAAATTGGATGCTATCCAGTGTCTTGGAGTCTCGTCTTGATGCCCTTTTTTAAAAAATCCCTTTACCTGATCATGGGGTAAAGTTGGCCCGAACCCCGGGGTCCGACCGCGGTTACACCCTGAGACTGGCCTGGGACCTGTTACTTTGCATAATCCGGGATCACCAACTCAGGTTTTTTTTGGGCAATTAGATCGTTTTCCCCCTGTGGGAAAAGACCCCTGCCCATCACTTGTCTCTCTCGAGACAACCCTGGGTGGAGGAGGCCTGTGAGACACCTAAAGGGATCATAGCTTGGGCAGCTCGACCCAACCTGGGCCTTTAGGGAAATTTGGAAAGGGCCTTTGGGGTGCCTTTGGGGACTCCCTCGAGAGGTCCTCGTGGTATGGAAGCGAAGGTGGATGCGGCCATGCGCCCCCATTCCAAATTTTGCCCCTTGATGTGATGATGAAATTTTATATAAAGATATTATATATATATATATTATAATTTATATTTTAAATATATAATAAATATATATAATATATTTATATATATATATATTATAAAAAATATATTTTATATATATATATATTTTTATATCCCCAAAATACAATATAATATATAAAATAAAATATACATAATTTTACAATATTATTTATATAATTATATATATATATATTTTATATATATATATATATATATAATATTTTATAATTTTGGGATATTTTTCTATATTATATAATATATATATTTTATTTTATTATATATATATTTTTTATTGTTAATTAAATTTTGTATATATATTTAAAAATTTTATTTTATATTATATATTATTAATATTATTTATTAAATATGTATTTATATATATATTTTTATTATAATATATATATATATTTTAAATTTTATACACAATATACAATATTATAAAATATACCCTAATTACAATATATATATTTATAAATATTTTATTATATAAAATATATAATAATATATATATTTTATGTATATTATTGTATATTTTTGTTTTAAAATATATAATATATAAAATTTTAAAATTTTTATATATATTATATTTTTTATCCTTTTATATATATTTTTTTATTTTTATATATATATTTTAAAATTTTAAAATATATATTATATATTACTATATATATATTATATATATATATATATATATATGATATATTATAATATTATATTAAATATTATTATTGTTATTTTATATAAGTTTTTATATTAAAAATATAATAATTTATATTATTTATATTTTATCTATATTATATTATAATATAATATATTTTTATATTCATTTTTTTTTTTTTTTTTTTCTTTTTTTTTTTATTAAATATTTTGTTTTTTTTTTTTTTTTTTTTTTTTAAAATTTTATATACATTAAATTTTATATATTTTGTTTTTTTAAAATTTTAAAATTATGTATTTTTAATATATAAATATATTATATATAATAGAGAGATTGTAATTAAAATATATGTTATATATAAATAAAATATATAAAACATATAATTATTGATAGAAGTAGATAAAGATAAATTTGTAATTATATAATATATATTATTTTATAATAAAATACTAAAATAAATTGGGGTTTTTTTGTTGTGTTTTTTTTTTTTTTTTTGTGGGGGGTTTGTGTGTGTTTTGTTGTGTGTGTTTGTAAAAATTGTTTTTTTTTTTTTTTATTTTTAATTTTTTTTAATATATATATATATATTAAAATATTATTTTTATATATATCCATATATTATATTATAAAATATATTTTATATATATATATTATTATTATGTTCTTTCGGTTAATTTTTTATTATATAACTTTATTATCCCCTTTTTCTTATTTTATTTATCCAAAAAACAACCAAAAATTTAGAAAATTTTTGTAAACCTAAAAAATTTTTCCTTTTTCTTTTTCCTCCCCCCCCCTTTTCCTTTTTTAATCCGGGGAAAAATTTTAACCAATATTTTATCATTTTGTTCCCAAAAATTAAAAAGTTTCTAACCGTTTTCTTTTTTTCCCCTTTTTGGGAATTTGGGGTTTTTTTGTTTTTCTTATTTTTTTTTGGTTAAAAATATTCAATTAAATTTTTTTTCTTTCAAAAACACAAAACCGGCTATTTTAAACTTTTTAAATTAATTTTTCAAAATTGATTTTATGTAAATTTTTTTTATAATAAAATAATTTTTTTTTAAAAAAAAAACGGTTATATTAAAATTTATATTATATAATATATTATATGTATATTTTTTAAACCCCAAAAAAAAAAAAACAAAAATAAAAAAACAAAAAAAACAATAAAAAAACACACCCAACACACACACACAAAACCAACACACAACAAACAAAACATCACACACACCCACCACACACCAAAACCCCCACACACAACACAAAACCCCACACACCCCAAAACACACAACAAAAACCCCCCCACAACAAAAATCCCCCCCCCCAAAATAAAAAAAAACCACACACACCACACACAAAAAAACACACACCACCAACACACACAACACACACCCACCCCACACCAACCCCACACGAAAACGAAAAATTGTTTAAACCCAAAAAAAAAGATTAAATTTTTGGGGAAAACCCCAATTTCCCCCCAAAACGTTGGGTATTTTTATATATATATATGTATACCCATCATTTAACGGTAGTTCATGTCTGAGCCGCCGTGGTCACAGCATGATACTTAAATTGTAGTTTTCATGTTGTGATGCTCTTGGAGTGAGTACGTGGTAGGGTCCCCAGTTCCTTTCCACGGAGAGTGCCGGTGGTACCTTTTAGGTAATCATTCTCTCTATTTATCCGGGCTTGGGACCAGCACTTGACTTGGCTGGCTTGGCCACCCAGTGGCTAGGTAGGCAATCAAGGTGAAGTTCCTTGCCCAAGGGAACAACGCGGCGGTCGGTGACTCGAACCCTCGAATTCAGATTGCCGTCATGACATTTCTTGAGTCCGACGCTCTAACCATTCGGCCACCGGGGCCCTTTGACGATCATGGGCTTTCCATGATTTTTTTCTTTAGCAATTAGAGCGGTGGTTTGCCATTGCCTTCCGCTCGGTGTTTTTATCGAGTCACCATCTCTATTTACCCCGGGATTGACTTGGGCTGGCTTGGCCCCCAGTGGGTAGTAGGCAATCGAGGTGAAGTTGCTTGCCCAAGGGAAACAACGCGCCGGCCGGTGACTCGAACCCTCGAACTCAGATTGCCGTCGTGACAGTCCTGAGTCCGACGCTCTAACCATTCGGCCACCGCGGCCCATATATGTATATACATATATATATATATATATGTATATACATATATATATATATATATGTATATGTGTGTGTGTCACACGCACACACACACACACACACACACACACACCACACACACACACACAT
>NC_051390.1:6956222-6958722 GCF_015228065.2 Penaeus monodon | reverse complement strand
AAATAAAAGGGGGGGAAGGGAAAAAGAAAAGAGAGGAGGGGTTAAGGGAGGAAAAAAAGAAGGATAGGAGGGGGGGAAAAAGGAGAGAAAGGGAAAAAGGAGGGGGGAGGGGGAAAAGAAGGAAAAAGGTAAAAAAAAAAAAAAGAAAAAAAAGGGGGGAAGGGGGAGAAGAAAAGAGAGAAAGGAGGGGATTTGGGGGGGAAAAAAGAAAAAGAGGAGGGGAAGGGGAAAAAAGGGAAAGGAGGGGGGGGGGGGGGAAAGAAAGGAGAGGAGGGAAGAGGAAGGGGGGGGAGAAAGAGAGAGGAAAAGGGTTTAGTGAGGGAGAAAAAAGAAAAGAAAGAGAGAAGGGGGGGGGGAGAAGGAAAGTGAGATTAGAAAAAATTTAAAAAAAAAGAAGATGGAAATAGACAAAGAAGAAAAGAGAAAAAAGAAAAAAGTATGAGAAAAGGGGGAAGAAGAAAAAAAAAGAAGGAAAAGAGAGGGGTCAAGAAAGTGACCGAGAAAGAAAAGATAAGGGAAAAACCGTAAAAATGCAAAAAAAAGGGGGGGAGAAAGAAAAGAAAAAGGGAGGAGGAGGGATTAAGAAGGAAAGGGAGGAAAGAAAAGGGGGGGGGAAAAGGATAGCGTGTGGGGGAGAGGAAAAAGGGGGGAGAGGAAGGGAGGAGAGGGGAAGGGAGGGAAAAGCGGGAGGGGAATGAGGGAGAGAGGGAGGAGAGAGAGAGAGAAGGGGGGAGGAGAGAAGGGGGGGAAGAGAGAGAGAAAATTTAAGAGAGAGGGGAGAAGAGAGAGGGGGAAGAGAGAGAGAGAGAGAGAAGAGAAAGGAGAGAAGAGAAAGGAGAGAGAGAGAGAGAAAGGGGGGATGGGAAGGTCGGGAGGAGGAAAGGGGAAAAACGGTGAAGGGGAAGAAGGGAAGGGTTTTGGAGAGGAGGAGGGGTGGAGGGGGGGAGGAGAGAAGGGGAGGGAAAGGGAAAGAGAAAAGTGAAAGGGAGAGGAAGGGGAGGGGGAAGAGAGAGAGAAAAGGAGAAGAAGAAGAGGAGAGAGGGGAGAGGAGAGAGAAGGGGAGGGGAGAGAGAGAGGAGAGAAGGAAAAGGAAAGAGAGAGAGAAGAAGGAAAAAAAAAGGAGAGAGAAATGGGGGGGGAAAGATCGATTTATAAAATTTTGGGTATAAGATCCAAAGGGACGGAAAAAATGAAATGACGAGTTTTGTGACATTGGAAGTGGTTTTTTTTCTCTTTCATTTTTCTGGTGTGTGTGTGTGTTTTTTTTATTATTTTTTTAATTATTTATTAATTTTATTATTATTTTATTTTTATTATTTAATTTTTTTTTTTTTTTTTTTTTTTTTTTTTTAATATATTATATATTATATTATATAAAATATTATATAAAAAATATATAGATTTATATATATAATATTATATATATATATATATATATTTTACAAAAAAAACCCCCCTTTTACCCCACCCCCCCTGTAATAACACAAAAAATTATCAAAAAATTTTTCCCACATTATTATTTTATTATTATTATCTATTATTATATAAATATATATATAATTTTAAAAAAATATATATATATTTTTATATATATAATTATATTATATATAAAATATAAAAATATTAAATATATAATATATATATTATATTTTTGATTATTTGTATATAAATAAAATATATATTTTATATATTATATATTTAAAAATATATATATTTTTATAATTAATATATGAAAATTATTAATGTTATTATATATATATAATAATATATAAAATTTATATAAAAATAAAAAAAAAAAAAAAAAAACAAAAAAAAAAAAAAAATTTTTTTTTTTTTTTTTTTTATTTTTTTATAAAAAATTAAAATAATTTTTTTTTTTTTTTTTTTTTTTTTTTTTTTTTTTTTTTCTTTTTTTTCCCTTTTTTTTTTAATTTTTCTTTTTTTATTTTTTATTTTTTTTTTTTTTTCTTTTTTTTTTTTCCCCTCTCAATTTTAAACTCTCTCTCTCTCTCTCCTTTTTTTTTCTTCTTTCTCCCCCTTCTCTCTCCCCTTCTCTCTCTCTCCTCCTCCTCTCTCCTTCTCTCTCCTTTCTCTCTTTTTCCTCTCTCTTTTCCCCTCTCTCTCTCTCTTCTCTCCTCCTCTTTCTCTCTCCCTCTCCTCTCTTCTCTGCCTCTCTTTCCAAAAACGTGTACTGTCTCTTTTTTTTTTCCTTTTAGTCTATCCCTATAGCAAAATTTCCACTTCCCCCAACCTCATCATCCTTTTATTCATCATCCTTTTATCTCTTAGTCTTTGCGCATTTCTTTCTCAACCGGAAAACTCGAACCCTTTGCCATTTATAGACACCTTTTTAGCATGCACAGGGGAGATTACGTTGATCAAGGTCACTTGGGGGGGTTTTGATTAATCGCAAGCGGATGAACTGAGCTTCCAGAGAGGAGCAATATTCTTAAGCTGCGCAGACACGAGGCAGTCACCCGGAAATGAAGATCTTCGTTTG
>NC_051390.1:6933722-6946222 GCF_015228065.2 Penaeus monodon | reverse complement strand
TGAGTGGGGGTTAGGAGGTTCTTGCGAAATTTTCATACGTAAATATCTAAAGTCCCACACTTGGTAAATGAAATATATAAAGATTCCGTGAAATATAATTATTACTCAAAGATGTTCGCGGCAACTCTTTCCAGGAAGAAAAAGAAATTAATTTTTTTTTCTGCTTCCACCCTTTCCTTGTTCTTCGCTGGAGGATAGTGATATAACTTTAAATTCTGTTTAAGAAATGTTCTATTAGTGAGGAAAGTTTAATTTTCTTTTTCCCTTCCCTTGTTAAAACCACTCTTTTTGGTTCATATTAGAAATATATATCCTTCAAGTTTTTTTTTTTTTATCTTCTATCTTTATATCTTTTTTTTTTTTTATCTCCTCTTTCTTCTTCTTTATCTCTTCCTGATTCTCCTCTTCACAACACACGGCTTTTTCTCTCGTTCTCCTTTTCTCTCTTTTTATATCTATCTATCTGTATCTAATTATAAATCTCTGTTCATCTATCAGTCTGCCTGTCTGTATTTTCTCTACCTCTCCTTCTCTCCCTTCTCCCTCTCCCTCTCTCCTTTCCTCCCTTCTCCCCTCTCCTTCCCTCCCTTCTCCCTCTCCTTTCCTCCCTTCTCCCTCTCCCTCTCCCTTCTCCCTCTCCTACCTACGTCTCTCCCTTGCCATCCCTCCCACCTCCTTCTCTCCTTCCCTCCTATCACTCGGCCTTATCTTTCTCTTCTCCCTCTCTCCTACCCTACTATCCTCTTCGACTTCCTTCTTTTCTCCCTCTCTCTATCCCTCTCTTCTCCCTCTTTCCTATCCTCCTAACTTCTCCCTCTCTCCCTTTCTCCCTTCTTCCCTCCCTTTTTCCCTCCTTCCTTCCCTCCCTCCCTCCCATTCCTCCCCCTTCCCTTCCTCTTTTCCTTTCTCTTATGCTCTTCTTCCCTCCCTCCCTCCCTCCCTTCCTCCTTTCCCACCCTTCTCTCTCCCTCCCTTCCCTCCCTTCCCTCCCTCCAGTCCACGTTCCTCGCCATCACATCCGCTCACTTCCCTTCCCTTCCCTTCCCAAGGATATCCGGGAGGAGGGAAGCAGAGGCACAGCCATTACGTGTTCGCCGGATGAAGGTCTGTGACGCATCGAATGCCTTTAGATCAGAAGGTTTGTTGTCTGTGTTTGTCTGTGTGATTGTGTTTTTTGTTTTTGTGTGTGTGTGTGTTCTGTCTGTTTGTTTTTGTCTTTGTGTTTGTTTGTCTTTGTTTTTTTTCTGTCTCTGTTTTTGTGTTTCTTGTTTCTGTGTGTCTTTGTCTTTGTTTTTTGTTTTTGTTATTTTTCTGTGTCTTTATCTTTGTTTTCGTCTTTAATTTTTCTTTTTGTCTGTGTGATCGTGGAGAACTTGCTTAGAAAAGTATATTTACCTATTTCTCTATTTGATTATTTGATTCATCATTCCTTCATTTCTTTATTTTCATATCTTTTTAATTTATCAATTTGTTACTTAATTAATATATTTACCCATTCATTATCTTTTTTTGGTTTACATATGTATCTATTTATTCAATTACCTATTGATTAACTAATTAACTAACTCAACAATCGCTCTATTTCCTAATTTACTAATTTATTCCCCATCGACTTATCGATTCCCTTTATCATATTCATTCATTCGCAAATTCATTTTCATCATTTTCATTCTCTTTGAATCGTCTCATCTCCGAGTCATGATGCTGACACTGAAAACCAGGCTGTGTGATGCTCTTGGGATGCTGCAATCTCCTCTCCTCTCTCTTCTTCCCTTCGCTGCTAACGACGGACACGTAAATCAGATGAGAACAAAAGTCTGATCGTAGAGGGAGAGAGGGAGAGGGAGAGAGGGAGGGAGGGACGGAGGGAGGGAGGGAGAGAGTGGGAGAGTGGGAATGGGAGGGAGGGAGTAGGAGAGAGGTAGGGAGGGAAGAAGGGAGGGAAGGGGTATAGAGAGAGAATGAAGGAGAGAGGGAAGGAGTGGGAGAGAGGGAGGGAGGGACGGAGGGAGGGAAGGAGTGGGAGAGAGGGAGGGAAGGAGGAAGGGAAGGAGGGAAGGAGGGAAGGGATTGAGACATCGTAGAAGGGAAGGAGGGAGAGAGGGAGAGGGTGGATTAATGGAGAGAGAGAGGGAGGGGCGGTGGGGGTAGAGAATGGGGAGAGAAAGAAGAAGAGATAGATAGACAGACAGAGGTAGAGATAGAGATAGATAGATAGACAGATAGACAGATAGATAGATAGATAGATAGATAGATAGAAGATAGAGAGAGAGAGAGAGAGAGAGAGAGAGAGAGAGAGAGAGAGAGAGAAGAGAGAGAATCACAGCAAATCACAACTTTTGTACCTGACTGAAACGGCATAGGACAACCAACAGAACCAATCAACAGTAAAACAAAATAAAAAAAGAACAAAGCGCCTATTCCTGAAAAAAAACATGAAAAAGGAAAGAAAAGAAAAGAAAAAAAAATCTCGCCAACAGCAACCTCTCACAACACACGAGAATCTCAACTCGTCCGAAAGCGTTCAGTTAGAGTCAACAAAGCGAGCGCTTAAGAGAGGCGTACATTATCAGTGACAATTTCACGAGCGGGTTCACAATAACTTTGCCGTCCGCCGCCATCCCTTCTCATAACTGTCTACGTAGAGAAGTTACGTCCCGAACCATCGCTATGATAAAGAGCAGCGGATTAAGGTTGCATTTATATGTGGGCTGCGTATCTGGATCTGTTCATTTCCAGCGCTGGCGACGGGAGAGGTGAAGGCTGTGAGAGTGCGATGGGGAATTGGCAAGGAGATGAAAGCTGTGTTGATGTTCTATTTCTCGTTGTTTGTGTTGTTGTTGTTTTATTGTTTTGTTGTTGTATCTGGTGTTGTTGTTTTGATTTTGTATCTGGTGTCGTTGTTGTTGTTTTGATTTTGTATTTGATGTTGGTGTTGTTGTTTTGTTGTTTTTTTGATTTTGTATCTGGTGTCGTTGTTGTTGCTTTGATTTTGTATTTGGTGTTGTTGTTGTTGTTTTGTTGTTGTTTAAATGTTGTATCTGGAGTTTTTGTTGCTGTCATCGTTTTGATGTTGCATCTGGTGTTGTTGCTGCTGTTTGTTGTTGCCATGGTTGTTTTGATGTTGCATCTGGTGTTCTTGCTGTTGTTTGTTGTTGCTGTTGTTTGTTGTTATCACTGTTGTTTTGATACTGCATGTGTTGTTGTTGCTGTTGTTGTTATTTTGTATTGTTGTTTGATGCTGCATGTGTTGTTGTTGCTGTTTTTGTTATTTTGTATTTGTTGTAGTTGTTATTACTCTTTAAAGTGGGGGAGGGCACTCAGGCTGGAGGTAGGAAGCATAAGTAAAGGAATATTGGTATTATAGGTTTGACGAGCGACAACAGACAACAGTATTAAGGGCTTGGACATAAACACGACAGGAAGGAATGTAGAGAGAGAGGGGATATGCACATATACATGCGTACATACATAAATACACAGGTATATAAGTGTGTGTGTGTATGTGTGTGTGTGTGTGTGTTTATGCATGTGTGTGTGTGTGTGTGTGTGTGTGTGTGTGTTTATGCATGTGTGTGTGTGTGTGTGTGTGTGTTGTGTGTGTGTTGTGTGTGTGTGTGTGTGTGTGTGTGTGTGTGTTGTGTGTGTGTGGTGTGTGTGTGTGTTTTTTTGTGCTTTCCTTGTATTCTGTTGTTTGTTTCTGCATTGGGGCCCCTTCTTCCTTTTTTTTCTTTATTTTTTTATTTTATCTTTTCTTTTTATTTTTAGTTATTCATTTATCTATTTCTATTTAATACCTATGTCCCTAAGAGAGAAAGAGAGAGAGAGAGAGAGAGAGAGAGAGAGAGAGAGAGAGAAAGAGAGAGAGAGGGTGAAAAGAGAGAGAGAGAGAGAAGACAGAGACAGAGAGACAGACAGAGAGAGACAGGAGAGAAGAGAGGCAGACAGACAGACAGACGAGACAGACAGGCAGAAGACAGACGAGACAGAGACAGAGACAGACAGGCAGGACAGACAGACAGACAGACAGACACTGACAGACACACAGACAGACAGACA
This sequence comes from Penaeus monodon, assembly GCF_015228065.2. Classification (NCBI taxonomy): domain Eukaryota; kingdom Metazoa; phylum Arthropoda; class Malacostraca; order Decapoda; family Penaeidae; genus Penaeus; species Penaeus monodon. The sequence goes on along the minus strand of NC_051390.1, from coordinate 6,942,163 downwards.
GACAGACAGGCAGAGACAGACAGGCAGACAGACAGACAGACAGCAGACAGGCAGACAGACAGGCAGACAGACAGACAGGCAGAACAGACAGACAGACAGGCAGGCAGGCAGACAGACAGAACAGACAGACAGACAGACAGACAGACAGGCAGACAGACAGACAGACAGGCAGACAGACAGACAGACAGGCAGACAGAACAGACAGACAGACAGGCAGGCAGACAGGCAGATCACTTGCATTTGTCTCTTTCTTGAGTTGCTGAACCAGATATCAGCTTTAGGTTTTGGTCATATGCAGAACTCATGAGAGAGAGGAGGAGGAAAAGGAGGCGGAGGAAGAGAAAGAATGAGAGAGAGAGAGAGAGAGAGAGAGAGAGAGGAAGAGAGAAACAAAGAGAGACAGACAACAAACAAATGGATATGCAGTTTAAAATGCATGTAGATATATGCATGCATTTGTATACGTTCGTCCAGCAAGCGCTTTTTGCATTTATTATAGCATGCAACAATAGCATTCTATAATCCATAGACCTTTAGAAAGATAGGAAAAGAAGATATAAAAGTAAAAGAAGTTACTGTAGCATCACTCCAAAAATAGAAATAGAAATGAGGTGTCAAACGCTTGTTATGAATAATTCACTATAAGCGATTGCGGTAGTAGTTTGTTTGCAAGTGCCCTCGTGCGTGCATTTGTGCTTCGTTGAATCGGAAGGGTGCATTCGTATAAACATCCTTTTTTATATCTTCCTTTTAATTTCCATGCGAATAATGCATACCCATCGTAAAAAAAATGAAAATAAAAATGAAGAATCAAAAATCGGATATCAGAATTAAGGAATAAATACAGACAGACCACGTTTTTTTTTTCTTTTTTTTTTTTTTTTTTTAAGATTCGTCTTTTTATGAGATATTGCCTAATATAGTAAGTGAGTTACACCGAGTTTCTCGCTCGGACTATCCACAGACGGACTATACATCAGGCGAGGAGAGTTTGATTAAATGAATATTTCATGCGGTTACAGACAAAAGCTGACGGCGACTTTTCTTACTGTTGTTTTCGTTTCTTCCCTATGGTGAGCAGCCGTCCTGGTGTCAGCAGAATCCAAAGATAATACAGTATATAATAAATAATACTGTAACGTATGGATAGCCACGGCGGGAGACAGACACAATAACCTGAGTAAAGAAAAAAAAAGAAAAAAAAAAAAAAAAAAAAAAAAAATATATATATATATATATATATATATATATATATATATATATATATAAATATACATATATATATACATATATAGGTAGATAGAGATAGGTAGATAGATAGATAGATAGATAGATAACAATGATAAATTAATTTATAATATATATATATGCGTGTGTGTGTGTGTGTGTGTGTGTGTGTGTGTGTGTGTGTGTGTGTGTGTGTGTGTGTGTGTGTGTGTGTGTGTGTGTGTGTGTGTGTTGTGTGTGTGGGTGTAACATATATATATACATATATATATATATATATATATATACTTATATACATACATATATATTTTTATATCTATATCTATATCTATCGACCTATATATGTATACATACATATATATATATATATATATATATATATATATATATATATATATATATATATATAAATGTATGGAAGAAAAGCCCACAATACAAAAACTAGATTTATTGAAATTTTTGTATTGTGGGTTTTTGTTCCATGGTATCAGCACGGAAGAGTGTTTTTCCATTCATACATATATATATTCATATATATTTATGTATATATTATGTATGTATGTATATATGTATATTTGTATGCATGTATGTATGTATGCTCGTGTGTGTGTGTGTATATATAGAGAGATAGATAGATAGATAGATAGATAGATAGATAGATATGTGTGTGTGTGTGTGTGTGTGTGTGTGTGTGTGTGTGTGTGTGTGTGTGTGTGTGTGTGTGTGTGTGTGTGTGTGTGTAATCATCACCATCAACGGCAACACGGGCGCATGGCCGCATCTACCCTTCGCTTCCAGCCACGAGGGTCCCTCTTGGCGAGTCTCCAGGCAGGCCCACGGCCCATCTGTAACTCCTTGCGACAGGTCTCGTCGAGCTGCTCAAGTCATGACCTCCTAGGTCGTCCCACGGGCCTCCTCCACCCAGGATTGTCTCGCTGAGAGACAACCTGGTGGGCAGGGTCCTCCACAGGGAAACGAGCTAGGTGCCCATATAGCCTGAGTTGGCGATCCCGGACGGAACAGATCTCTTCTCATGATGTTGCTATCGGTTGGACACATGGAAACATCGCTTCCATAGAGCAAAACTAGCAGTATCAAGGCCTTGAAGGCACGTAACTTGCTCCTTCTGCATAAGTACTGACATCTCCAAATGCTCTTGTTGGTCGACTTCAACTGCTCCTGATGCCAGACTAATCCGTCTACTGACTTCTTGGTCTGACAGCCCAGAAATTTGGACTATGCTACCAAGGTATGCAAAGCTTTCTTTGACTTCAACGTTCTCACCGCAAGTATGAATCGACTGAAGGGTTCCCCTAACAGGCCCCCAAAGTCCTGAATCTTGGTCTTGGTCCAGGAGACCCTTAGGCCCAAGGGCTTCGCCTCATTGCTAAATGCTTCAAAAGCCGCCACCAGTAACTCCAATCAAGCAACCCACGACCGAACTCACGACGGCGTTCCACAATTACTTGAAGCGCTTTGACATGGTCTATTGTGGACTTGCCCGGAGTGAATCCAGTCTGCTCCAGTCTCAGGTTCACCCCCAGCCTTTAGCAGCTCAGTAGGGATATCACATATGCCTGCGGCTTTCCCGCTCTTCAGCTTAGAAATCGCCATCCTAACCTCATTTAGGGAAGGAGGTTCCTCGCTGATAGGTAGGTCCGGCCAGGTATTGTGGCACCACTTGCATCCAAGGTAACTGTTGGAGGGTCTACCTGGCACTCAAAAAATATATGTGTGTGTGTGTGTTTCACATATAGAAAATTATTACCAATATAATCATTACTCTAGAGTAGATATTTCATACATACATATATGAATATACACAACACACACATTTATATATATATCATATTAATATATTTATATCATATATAATATAATATATTATATATATATATATATATATTTTATATATATGTATATATGTATATATATGTGTGTGTGTGGTGTGTGTGTGTGTGTGTGTGTGTGTGTGTGTGTGTGTGTGTGTGTGTGTATGTATGTGTGTGTCCATGTATGTATGTACGAAATACCTACTCTAGAGTAATGATATTGGTAATAATTCTCGATATGTGAAAATAAAAGACACACTGTAATATATAAGAACTTTGTTTATGGTTAAGCTGGCAACAACAGTACTAAAATGTCAAGAGTTTTGCAATATATACTTTTTTCTATTCAAGAATCCAGCGAGAAAAGTTAACTGTGCGCACTGGAGAATTTTGTGAATTTCTCAGTAGTTTAGCCAGAAATTTCAAATAAAGTTTCGCTGAGACGATTGTTCGCGCGCGTCTGTGTGTGCATTGCGAGCGTCATTTGTTTACGCTGTCGTGGATATGACGTCACAGCCAAGCGTTCCTCGACCGTTGGCGTTCTGTTGAGTATTTTAGCTTGGGATTTGAATGAAATAAAGTAAGGGGAAAAACGGAAGTTCGACAAAATGTTTATTCTAATGTATAATGTGCAGAATAATATGCACACTAGCACAGAATATTTAGTCTCGCTTAGATATGAGAAGAGAGAAAAATATATTTTTTCTTAAGTAAAGGTAGATAAGAGAGGGAGAGAGGCAGATAAAGAGTGTGTGAGAGAGAGAGAGAGATAATTAGAGAAAGAGAGAGAGAGAGAGAAACAAGAATGCCATAAACAAACGTAGATAGGACAGAGGAGAGAGAGAGAGAGAGAGAGAGTGAGAGAGGAGGGCGGGAGAGATGGAAAAGGAGGGAGGGAGAGAGGGATGTGGTGAGGGATGGGAGGAGAAAGAGAGAGAGAGAGATAATGATAATTAATTAATATAATGATAATTCCGTTTTATTCCATTTGTTACAATGGATATTCTTGGAATGGCCGGGGTTACCATCCACTGGCGGCGAGGGATTTGAACGCAGGTCAGCAAGATCGCTACCGCTGCACCACACAGCAAGGACATACACACACACACATACACACACACACACACACACACACACACACACACACACACACACACACACACACACACACACACACACACACACACACACACACAGATATATATATATATATATATATATATATATATATATATAGAGAGAGAGAGAGAGAGAGAGAGAGAGAGAGAGAGAGAGAGAGAGAGAGAGAGAGAGACAGACAGACAGACAGACAGACAGACAGACAGACAGAGAACGAAACAAGCAAGGGTACGACCTTTTCATGGACACCCGAAAATAACCCTAAACACACATCAATGCATATTTAAAACCTCATTTACCCTCCCCAAAGGACGCATACACATTAATGAATACCATGAGAGAAAGAGAGGTTATATTTGCACGCCTGGGAGAACTAACAAGATTGACAGAGAGTCGTGAATGTTTTTTACTCGAGGGAGACGCTCCACGATACACAAATCCGTTACTTATAGCTGAAGTTAAAGAAAAAACGAGGATATAACAATACTTTAGCTCACCACTTTACGGGTGCTTACTAAAAAAAAATTAAATACTTCGTGGTGGTAATTCTTTCTCGTCTGTAAATAAATATTGTTAACAACAACTGAATCCTTAGTCATTTCAATGTCTCCTTTAAAGCAAAGCAACGCCCTTTGGGGGTTGTTTTCGCAAAGGTTAAAAGCACCTGATTTAGTATGTATTCTGAACATACGCTGTTGTATTTCCTTTACGGGTGTAAGAATATGTGAAACTAAACTGACGCACATTTATGCATTGTATTTATCACCCTGCAGGCCCAGTCCTTATTATATCATCCCCCCCTCTCTCTACTCTCTCTCTCTCTCTCACTCTCTCTCTCTATATATATATATATATAGTTATATATAGTAGTATTGTATATATATATATTTTTGTGTGTGTGTGTGTGTGTGTGTGTGTGTGTGTGTGTGTGTGTGTGTGTGTGTTTTATATGATGTGTGTGTATATATGAATGTGTGTGTATGTATGCAAACATGTATATATATATATATATATATATATATATATATATATATATATATATATATATATATATATATATATATATATATATATATATATATATATATATATATTTATTTATATGTATTATTTATTTATTTATTTATTCTTTTTTTTTTATCAGTCTGAAGAGGAACTCGCGAAGAGTTCGAAACGTCACGATATATTTTAATTTCTTACTGTGGCTGTTTTCCTTTTCATGTATTTCCCTTTATCTATATATCTCACTCACTCTTTGTGCGTGTGTGCCATGGGCGTTCAAGACCAATTACAATCCTGTCCACATTAAATAAAGGTTCTACAGCATATCCAGGCTTTCAGAGAAATCCTTACCTTCCATTTTGTCGAATGGAATCAATCTCAGCTTTGATGGTCGCCTCCCCTCCCCCCCTTTCTTACTCACCCCCACCCCTATGAGGCATTTGATACAAGCAAGAGTTGAGGGGAAGCTATAGCTTTTGATACCATTAACACCCTGTCCTCCAGCCCTTCACAGCGGCAGTGGGGGCGTTTCGCAGAGGCAGAAGAGGCTCTCGTCAAAGGCCCCGTTCAGGACCTAGTTATTAAGATGATTCTTGAACGCGGCCGGGTATTGCGTGGTTTCCTTTGAAGTTTGTGGTGATTGAATTCGAGAGGGATTTTCTCCTTTTTTTTCTCTCTCTATCTCTCTCTCTTGTTTCTACGTCTCTCTCGGCTTTTTTTTTTTTGGGGGGGAGGCATGGGGGGTTGTGTGTTTTATGTTACGTCAATTGCGGGTATTGAAATTAAGCTGCGCGTGTTGTATGTATTTCCGTGAATGTGCAATTTCATTTGTGTGGGAATTTTTTATTTCTGTCGGAAATGTGTTTGCTTATATTCATCTAGAGAGACGAACAGATAGATAGATGATTAGCCAAATACGTAGATAAGGATGCATATATATATATGTGTGTGTGTGTGTGTGTGTGTGTGTGTGTGTGTGTGTGTGTGTGTGTGTGTGTGTGTGTGTGTGTGTGTGTGTGTGTGTGTGTATGTATGTATATATTGTTACGCCGGCCGCCTCGTCTCTCTGCCACCAACACAAGGCAGGCTAGGCAGACGGCGTGCTATCCACAGGGTCGTGAACACTGAACAGCTCCAAGAGGCACCGAGCACCACAGCGTCTCAGAACACCAGGAGGGGAAACGCCAAGTGGCGAGGCAGGGCACGAAATAAACACAAAATGACAGTCTTTCCTTTATTTACACAGTTATTTACCCGTACACTTTTCTATAGGCACAATACAGGGGGAAACCAGCATGTCACACTGCACGATTCAGCTTATAACAGGGCAACACAAAGGTATATCAGGTCACAAGGGCACACACGAGGTCTTCACAGGTGCAGCACACAACTGCGTCTCTTGGCTTGTCCCTCGCTCCGCTCACAGCCAGCTGCGTCATGTTTGCCCAGGTCACTTCATGTTAACACATGCTCAGGTCATCCTTTTCATGTTAACACATGTTTCGCACAGAGACAAAGACCCACTGGCGTAGCAATATATATATATATATATATATATATATATATATATATATATATATATATATATATATATATATATATAATGTTCTTTATTTCGTATAAAATACAAGGAAGGTTAATATGTGAACTATAAAAGACACACAAAAATGTAGAAACACAGAATTAAAAATGCAAGATAAAAAAGTTGATTAAGATAATAAAGATTTTAAAACATGGATAACCATATTCTTGAGACGCGGCAGCTTTGAAAATAGTTCCCATACGTTAAACTCTTTACAAAAGTGTTGTTCGATAGTTTGAATTTAGCTAACTATCGCCCTACGTCTCGTTTCCATAAAGGCCGGATTGCCATGCAGAATGCAGAAGTCGTTATGAATATATGTATATATGTAGATGTACACACACGCACCCACGCACACACACACACACACACACACACACACACACACACACACACACACACACACACACACACACACACACACACACACACACACACACACACACACACACACACACACACACACACACACCACACACACACACACACACACACACACACACGTATTTGTGTGTTTGTTTATTTTATACGCAATAAAGATTATTATGATAATAATATTATCAGTGATAAGAATAATTACATATATATATATATATATATATATATATATATATATATATATATATATATATATATATATATATGGTGACTTATAATGGAAAAATATGGAAACTTGCAATTTGTTTTATCACCTCCATGCGAGGTGCGAAAAACTTCTTTATACATGTGTATGTCTGTGTGTGTGTGTGTGTGTGTGTGTGTGTGTGTGTGTGTGTTGCGAGTACTGAAATTAAGCTGCGTATGTGCATGTGCACTTCCATTTTTTTTTTTTTTTTACAGAAATGTTTGCTTATGTTCATATTCGTCCAGTTAAAAGAAATGAAAAAATCTGACGAAGGAAAAAGAATACGGAAAGCTGCAATTAACAACGTCAATTATGCCCCCTTCACCGCCCCCGGTTTTGGCAGCTATCTTGAAAAAAATGGCGGCCAAAACTTTTTTTTTTTAAGGTATCTTGTTTGATACTTACTTTTGAGGAAAAAGTGTTATATAAAAGTTATTCTACAAACAATTTTCTGCAAAATATGTTGCATACATTTTGTTTGTATGTTGCTCGGTTTTGATGTTAAAAGTGCGCAAAGGTCGTACCATTTTCACGTATTTAATTTAGTTACACAATATTGCTATATTACACGATATATTCAAGTCCCTGCTTTAATTTTAGTATTTTTTTCTTCCTTAAAGATATGAACGAATAATGTTAAACTGTTATTGGAGCTCAATATTATCCGCAAAATGTCTTTATCAGGGAAACGTCATGGCGTACTTTCTGAGGGAGTGACTCGTAAGGTTAAACCGTATTCATATTAACAGATGTAGAAAAGGTATGAATAAAAATTAATATCTTCACAATACAAGAGATGTATTTGTCCGGTTTCGATTGTGTCTTCGTCAGAAATACATGACGAAGACACAATCGAAACCGTTCAAATACATCTCTTGTATTGTGAAGATATTCATTCTCATTCATACCTTTTCTACATCGTAAGGTTAAGGGAAAATGTGCGAAAATTGATAGAAGGAAAGATTTAAAACACTCTCAGATAGAAAGACTGAAAAGTGTATGAAAGTGCATTCGAAAGGGGAAAAATTGATGAAGCTTTTCAATTAAGATATAA
>NC_051390.1:6911222-6921222 GCF_015228065.2 Penaeus monodon | reverse complement strand
TACTACTACCACTACTACTATTACAACAACAACAACAAGGTACAGCAAGACCTCAATAACACCTTAATCCGCTCATTTCAACAGCGAGGAAGTTTTGCCCATCCGATTGCGTGCTTCGAGCAGTTCGTTCGCTATTCGCCCTCCGTTCATTTGTCGTTTCGAAACACCGTTATCTCGCTGCTTCGAATTCGAGACTCGAGACTGATTTGTTATTCTGTTCCATACTTTTTTCTCTCTCTCTTTTGTGCGATGTGAGGGTACGGAAACTTGTGAAACGTTCTTTCGGTCGTGTGTTTTCTCTTTTTTTTTCCTCTCTCTTTCGTGAATGGAAGGTATGGAAATGACCTGTGTGTGAAGCTTTTTTTTTACATTTTGGTGTATGCTTTCACGTGAATGTTTTTCTTGTCCGTATATCTGAATGGTGTAAATGTACGTAAATGTTCCAGAATTCTATTATCATTATTATTATTGATATTATTGTTATTATCTTTATGATTATTATTCATTATCATCATTATCACTATTATTATGACCATTGTCATTATTATCATTACTATTACTATTGTTATCGTTATCATTATCATCATTATTATTAATATTACTATTATTTGTGAGTTTATGGCATACCGCTCACGTGTATTACATGGTGTAAACATTCAAAAAGTTTGCTTTATGTACATTCGAAAGGGCTACTTTGTACACGCCGCATTAAATACGCACCGCTTGAGAATGTTATGCCTGGGCGTTCCTTGCTGTACACGTCTCTAAATGCGCCTTCACACAGCGTGACGAAAACCAGTCGTCGAATTTCTGCAACGTTGCAAGCGTTCATTAATCTCGATGCCGAAAGCCGTATATCTCGCTTGCATCTTCGTCGCACCTTTGATCAAGCTCTGCAACGCTGATGTTTTTTTTTTCCAATATTATTATTTTTAGCCATCCGAAAATGTCGGTTTGGAGCCCTGGAAAATATTAGAATATCAGGTCTCAAGTTTCTCCCAAGCTGAAACACGTGAAGACTCCAACATCAAGAACAGTCATGCTTAATAAACCCGCGGAAACCAACGTGTGTGAAATAAGGTGGGGAGGATGGAAGGAACCCCCAAAAATGCCTTTGCCGCCCTCCATTACCCACCACCTCTTCGTCCTCCTCCTCCTCCCCCTCCTCCGTCGCTTTCGCCTCCTTCCTCTTCTCCTTCTCCCTCTTCCCTGCAATCGCCTTCGCTGCCTTTGCCTCCTCCACCTCCTCCTTCTTCGTCTCCGCCGCCGCCTTCTCCTCCTCCTCCTCCTCCTCCTCCTCCTCCTCCCTCCTCCTCCCTCCCCTCCCTCCCTCCCTCCTCCTCCTCCTCCTCCCATCCTCTCCCCATCTTCCCATACCGCCTCCAAACCACCCCCTCCATCACGTATCCTTATCCCCCTCTTCTCCAACAGCATATACCATCCATCCATACCCATTGCCACCTCCACCACCTCCTCCATTACCCACCCCTACACGCCTCCACACCCACCCACCCATACCTCATCCATTTCCTCCCCTACTACCCGCCCTCTTTCTCCTCCTCCTCCAACCCCACCTCTCCTCCTCCATCAGCACTCCTTACCTCCTCCACCCCCATACCCCCTCTTCCTCCTCCCCCTCTCTTCCCACAAACACCACCTACCGTACTACCCGTCCCTGCCTCGGACTCCTTCTCCTCCCCTCCTCCTCCTCCTCTTCCCCCACCTCTCCTCCTCCTCCTCCTTGCCCCCTCCACCCCCATACCCCATCTCCGTCCTCTTCCTCCTCTCCTCCCACTACCATCACCTCTCTTTCACCAACCTCCCTCCCCCCCTTCCTCCCCCGCTACCGGCCCTAACCCTCGGCCCCACGCCAGGTCCTCCTCGTTCATTTTTCGCGTGTTGACCTCCTGAAGACGGAGCTCGCAAATATGGCCATGTGTTCCTCCTCTCGCAGACTTTATTTTATTAATCCATACTTTGTTCAGCTTCTCTTTTATTATCATCGATGTCCCCCGTCTATGCGTTTATCACAGTGATTCTTCCTTCGTGACAATGCTCGTATTGTTCTCCTATCCCCATTTTCCTCCGTTTCTCCTCTTCGCTTTGTTCCTCATCTCCCTCATTCTACCACCGAGATCAAAACAAAACCACCGTCGGCTCTGCATTATTCCACCAGCGCGAAAATCCCGAAGTCTTCCAGCACGACGCGAATCTTGCCAAATGTCTCCATAATCAATACCCGCAGCAGATTATACCTCATCGTGGATTAATAAACAAAAGGGATAAGACAAATTCCCGAAGAAGGAGGAAGAATTTGAGCCAGAGGGGGTCTGGGGGGGGGATTGGGGTTGAGAGGGTAGAGAGGACAGATTCCTTAGATCTTTTCGCAAGGAGGACAGCCAGAATTTTATGTCATGTCTGGTACACGTTGTAAATCACACGAAATTTAGTTCCGTGGTGTCCCTCTCTCCCTGATGTACGACTCTGCGGAAATTCTCTACTGGAGTCTTTGCTTGATTTTGTTAAACGCCTCTGCGCGCATGTGCTTTCTGTGCCTGCGGTTGTTTTAGAGAAGAGAGGGAGGGACAGAGAGAGAGAGGGAGGGCGAGAGAATGAGAGAGGAAGAGAGGGAGAGAGAGGCGGAGCTAGAGAGAGATAGTGGGGCAGGAAGAAAGAGAGAGAGAGAGGGGGGGGGAGAAAGGGAGAGCGAAAGGAAGAGAGATAGAGAAAGAAAGAGAGGGAGGAATGAGAGAGAGAGAGAGATGGAGGGAGGGGGAGAAAGAGGAGGCGGAGGGTAGAATTAGAGAGAAAGAAAATTTGAAAGGGAGAGATATAGGCGAGAAAGCTGAGGAAGAGGATGAAAAAAACATTTTGAGAAAATGGTGAAAATATAGCTGGACAGGCAGATGGAAAAAGAAAGAAAGACAGAATGAAAGAGGAGGAGAGAGACATGAAAATCAAATTAACTTCCTTGTCATTTTCATGATTCTCGAGCGGCGGGCGACAGAACATGATGTATGAAATTGAAAATGTTTACATTTTCCATAAATTCACCAGTCACTTATGATTTTTCCCCCGCATGCCTCGACGAGCTTGAGACATGCGGCATCGGAAAACGAAAAGAGTAGAGAGAGAAAGGAAAAAAAAGGAAAGATAAAGCAAAGGGAGAGGAAGGGCAGTTATGCCGAGCTGACTAGTTCTGCTCTCAGTGCGTGGAACTCGCTAAATGTCACAAGCTTAATTTGATTCCGAAGAGTTCCTGGACGCTTTTGTGGTCGCAATGGCCAATGTAGTGCGGGAGGAGGAGGGGGAGGAGGACGGGGAGAAGGAGGACAGGGAGAAGGGGGAGAAGGAAGAGGAAGAGAAGGAGGCAGAGGAGGATGAAAGGGAGAAGAAAGAATGGGAGGAGAAGGAAGGGCGGTGGAGGAGAAGGAGGAGGAAGAGGAAGGGGAGGAAGTGGAGAAGGAGAAACGGGAGAAGAAGGAAGGTGAAGTGGAAGAGGAAAAGGAAGAGAAAGAAGGAGGGAAGGGAGTAGAGGAGGTAGAGGTAGAAAGGAGAGGAGGAGGAGGAAAAAGGGGGAGACAATGAGCTTGAGGAGGAGGAAAAACAGTAGAAGAAAGAACTTGAAGAGGCAGTAATAGGGAGATGAGATCATGAAAAAGAAGAAAAGGAGATGTTGGTACTAGTGATGACGGAATAAATGTGGAGAAGCAAATAGCGGTGATGGAGGAGAGGAGGTAGAAGAAATAAAGAGAACAGGGTATGGAAGAAAGGAAGAAGAAAGAGAAAGATTCAGAGAAGTAGCCGGAAGACAAAGCTTAAGTGGTGGTGGATACAACGAAAGAGGAGATAGCGACAGAAGAACCAAGAGAACAGAAGGGATGAGACAGGCTGCGAACAGGTAGGGGAGAACCACACATGCGAGTTAGGAGAGGGAGCAGCGAGGGAGAAAATGCACCAAAAAGAAGAAGATAAGAGTAAAAAAAAGACTGAATTGAAAGAGGGAGTTGGGGCGAGGGGAAGACCGAGGAGGGAGAGGAGGATCGAAGTATGAAGGGTGGAATAAAACAAGGAAAATGGGACTGGATACATGACAAACAACGTGATGATAAAGAGGATGAAAAAATGATAAACGGGGGATCGTGAATTGCAGTGGAAAGCCTGTCGGCTGGATTACAGTGTTCATGAGACGGGAAAGGGAAAACGCAGTGACAAGTTGATGAAAAGCGGTAGATTAATGTGTCGATTCGTAGTTTAATGAGGTGAAGAAAATGCGATTGTATCCGATTTTTCTGTTTACTATTTTTGTTTTTCCTTTGACATTTCTTTAACAGTCACTTTTTTTCTTTTTTCTTTTTTTTTTTTACGTGTTCAATAATACTCCAGTCGTATTTCCCCTTATGACTCCCACCCACACACCACACAACACTCCAAAAAACAAAAAAAAACCAACACAACCAAACCCTAACCTCCAGACAATACCCATTATGTTTGATAAAACACGTTCCACCACGACCATTCTGGCCTACGATTCGCATAACCCAAGTGAACTTCGGCAGTGCCAGTAAGGTGTTTCATGTCTCGGGATCAAGCACGCACTCTACCTAACAACGTCGGACGAGAAACCATACGTGGAATATCGGTTGCGAAAGGTGTAATTCATAGTTCATTCGGCAGGAGAACGAAGAAGGCGAGACAAACAGACTGTGAACTCGGTGGAATGGGTGTGTATGACATATCATCGACAGAGGATACGATACTTTAAGACTATATGGTTGATGACTGATGGTGACGTTGATGACTAATAGTGATATTAGATATTATGAAATTTACATTATATGGATTCTGATGATGTGACTTAAAATGAACATAATGATAATATATAATGATACATTTGAGATATTGATATGATGCGATTGTGAATAAAGAACAATGATAATATGATGAATTAAACAGTAATAATGATATAAGGTTATATAAATAGATAATCCCCAAGCTATGGGGAATCCACTCACTATTTCGTCACAATCCCTCTATAATCTTTTTCGTGTGTGTGTGTGTGTGTGTGTGTGTGTGTGTGTGTGTGTGTGTGTGTGTGTGTGTGTGTGTGTGTGTGCGTATGTATATGCGTGTGTGTGTCTGTGTGTGAGCAGATGTATCAAAAGTGTGGTATGGGTGTGCAAAGAGAGTATCAGAGAGAAAGAGAGAGAAAGAGGGAGGTGAGAGAGAGAGAGAGATGAAATACTTATTCTAAAATACTTATTCTAAAATACGAGCATACCACATTTATTAATGAAATTCCTACTGGTAGTAGACCCACTTTCTTTAAGATTTCACAATGAAGAAATCTTTAATTTAATAGTGGATCCGGGCACTAACCCAGATGAGCACCAACAACCTATAAGGTTTTGTCACAATCCGTTTGCAACTTTTCGCGTAATCCTACTGATAAATGTTGACAAAATAATGATCTCCTTCGTATTAACTGCCACTGCCCACTGTAATAAAAGTTTGTCTTTTACACATAGATGGCTTTACAAGTGCTTAGTCACCAAGGAGTCAGCTATTAATCTTACCTATCTCGGTTGTTCACCCTTTTCCTTGATTTTTCGAAAGCTTCATTTCTATTATTCTGTTGTCTTTGATGTTATTAATATTTCAATAATAATTCAATCATCAATAAGAATGATAACAATGTCAATATTAATAGTATTTAGAAAGAAAAACGCATTTTCCGCCAATTCAAGGAATGAGGAAATCAGGGTCTGTCACTAGGGCCAATTGATAGACTCCTTGCTGGCTGAGTACACGTAGAGCCATCTGTATGTAACAAAACTCATTAAAATCTAAAGGGGACAGTGCTTAAACCCGCTGATATTGGGTTAATAGCAATAATAAGGATAATCATGGTTAGTTTTTAGTCTTAGTGCTAGTAACACTATCTTGATAATCGCAAATACACAGAAAACAACATCAATATTTATTAGTTTTAAGCAGAATCCCAGGAAAAGTAATGCTGGTGATATTACTACTATTTTGCTATTAATCACAGCAACATTGATAATCAAACATTAAAACTAATATTTTTTTATGAATTTTATAAAAATATTCGCAAATAGATAAACAAAATGCAACATTAGAAATATTCAAAGTGGCTGAAGCTCTTGCAAAAGGTTATTCAAATATATTCCAAACATATTTGGTCGATGATCATACATGATTTTCAAAAAAAAAAGAATAAGAGTGTGTGTGTGTGTGTGTGTGTGTGTGTGTGTGTGTGTGTGTGTGTGTGTGTGTGTGTGTGTGTGTTTGCATATATATTATTTCTGTAATCACTCTTCCTCTCTCTAAAAAAAAGAAAACAAAAATCCTGAATTATCTTTTGCTTTTCCTTGCTCAAGCACTCGCTCTTCATAATATTTACAAAGGCCTGTGATATTAAGTGGAATAACAGGCAAACGCATTTGCACTTCTTCAGCTAAGTGGATTTCTTTCTCTTAATGCGAATTTCCCTTTTTATGAGTGCTCCCGCAAGCATGATTTTTTAGCTTTATTTTTTAGCCTAACATTTTCATCGTTATATTTGCATTTGTAAAAATAACAATAATAATAATAATAATAATAATAATAATAATAATAATAATAATGATAATAATAATAATAATAATAATAATAATAATAATAATAATAATAATAATAATAATAATAATAACAATAATAATAAAAGCGAATGGAATAACATTGCTAAAACTGTAATTATTGATGTCATTTATGTTACTCCATTATTATCATAACTACCAGGAAAATCATCATCATCAACAGATCTTACGTTCATATTCAGTTAAAAAATACGGAGAATATCTGCACTTTTTGCTTGGTAAAAAGACGAACAAAATCCTTGCTGTCTCCTTTCACCTTCCCTCAAAGGCGAACGGGCCTCAATCCATAGACTAACCGGACTGCAGAAGACAGCTTCAGCAGATCAGGCGAGGATCAGGACCGTTCGCATAGGTGAGGGCCTGTGAATCCGCCTGCACGAACGGGGCGCGTCGACCAGGAACTCGAAAAGCGTGTTCGACAGGGTGCGTCTATTTTGAGAGTAGTGTCGACTGGGCTTTTAACACTTTCTTCCTTGTTGGAATTATGCAATTACTGTGAGCAAGGCTTTGTATGAAAGGCTTTTATTATGAGGCTGTTTATTCAGGAAGCTTCTCTTCCTGCTTGGCGCTGCCCTCTCCCCTTTTTTGTTGCATTTTTACTTCCTGCCTACCTACCTTATTAGCCTAGCAATTCATATAGATAGATAGATATAGATGGATAGACAAATAGACATATATATATATATATATATATGTGTGTATGTGTGTGTGTGTGTGTGTGTGTGTGTGTGTGTGTGTGTGTGTGTGTGTGTGTGTGTGTGTGTGTGTGTGTGTGTGTGTGTGTGTGTGTGTGTGTGTGTGTGAGTGTGTGTGTGTGTGTGCTTGGACACACATACATATATATATATCAGCCAATCAGCAGTAACACTGCTGGTGGATATTGCGGGAAAAAAATCGTTTGATATAGAGTAGACATAAATCATTTCACCCAAAAGGTTAGTGAAATCAAATTAAGCAATTAATCACTCCCACGTCAGCTTCTTTTGTGTTCCCTCTGCAGTCATGAGGGAGCTAATGACATCATATCACTCATGTTATTTACACACATGTTACAGCACAACACGCAGTCACACAAACATGTACGTAATTATGTGCGCAAGAAATATACTTACATTGTGCATTAATTAACATTGTTTAGATCATAGTAATTATTTAAACATTAATATATTTCTGTGAATCCGAAAAAGATATGATCTATTAATTACATTTCGAATAAAAAAATAATATGTCATTTGCATATGATTAATCAAGCATGCTTTTGTCCGATTGAAAAAAAAAAAATTTAAAGAATAATCAACTTTTTGTCATCACTGTTACGTTCCTTTATTTATTATTTTTTGGAGAAACCGAACAGTAAGAACAAAGAAAATCAATCTTTTTTTCCCAATAAATCTTCAAACCACAAAATATACGTTTTAAATCAATATTTAGGTGGCAAAACGAAATTTCCTTCTGATTCCCTGACTTTACCTTTGCACCAGTTATGTCCCCTTGACAAATTGCATAAGTGATTAATGCTTAATGCTCGGCTTGGAATAATAATAATAAAAAAATGGAAAGTGTGGATTCAGGACGCGCTTCAAGTGATAAATTCGAAGTAGTTACTATTACCAGGTTTGACCAATTGAGTCCATTGCTCTTGATTGATTTTTTTGTTTGTTTGCATTTGGTTTGACTGTTTTGATTATAGTATATTACATTATTTGAGATTACAAGTACTTGGCGACGTGAATAGGCATAGCATATATATTTGTGGTGTTGTGTGTGTATATACATATATATATATATATATATATATATATATATATATATATATATATATATTTGTGTGTGTGTGTGTGTGTGTGTGTGTGTGTGTGTGTGTGTGTGTGTGTGTGTGTGTGTGTGTGTGTGTGTGTGTGTGTGTGTGTGGGTGGGTGGGTGCTTCATGCTCACGGCTGCCACCGCTGCCTAGCCTAGTGTGAAAAAGGGAGCAGCTCTGCATAAGCCTCCCCTGCCAATTCATAGCCTCTCCGTCATCAATACTTCTGCAGTGCTTCCTCGTGGGAACACATGGAAACTGGGTACCTTGCGGTGCCAGCCTAAACTGGAGTCATGGCCCACCAGTGTGTCGACATGCCCTGGCTCCGTATCAACTCCTGCCCCTCAGCCCCCCAGGGTCAATGGGTGGCTCGGGGGAGGAGGGCCTTGCCAGCCCTCCCCCAGATAAAAACCAGCTGACAACTTCTTTTACAAATGGAAATGCTGATGGGAGGAGTTACTGACCCTCTTACCCAGCAAGTGAGGTGAGCTGTGGGTCCCGTTGGGAGGGCGATTGCTGGGGCGCAGGTTGGGAACGGTAGTTACTCGTCCCGCCTGGGCTCTGTCAGCCACCAACCTAGTCTGAGGTCTGTGGGGCAAAGCTCACGGGAACCCCACAGGCAGACATTGGTTATCATCTCCAGGGGGTAGCCATAGCACCTCCAGCCGACTTGAACCCTCGGTTGATGAGCAAATTATGGCATAGCGACTGAGGTATGCTTTTGGCTTCAATCTCTTATAGCTGTGTACGCTCATACCATGATGTGAAAGAGACATTCTATGCCAAACTTGCATCTGTGGCAAACAGTTGTCCCTGGTGAGATATTCGCAGTGTTCTGGGCGACTTCAATGCGGTATCTGGCTGTGATTGAGAGGGCTACGAGATGTCTGCCGGTCCCCATGGATTGGGAGCTGATCTCTGCAGCAAGAACAACCTCCTTCTCTAGGACTTTGGTTTCTGGTATCAGCTGTTCAACTTACATCTCTGGACATGTTATATATAGAGATCAACCACATTATTGTCAGCACTCGCTGGAGAATACTTCAGAACTGCAGGGATTACCAGAGTGCCGAGTTCTGTGGCACTGACCATAGGCTTGTTGTGGCTACCTTATGGGTCCACTTCGAAACTTCTCGTCCCTCCAGTGGCCACGCTAGGGAGCTTCACTTGGACAGATTGAAGGGAGGAGTGTACCCTGAGTTTGCGACAGCAATCTTTGGTCGGTGCTTGAAAACTTGACAGACCCAGTTGCCCTGTGGGAGTCCATCAAGTGTGACACACTCGAAGCAGTGCAGGGGTCCATTGGCGAACGCCCGAAGACAAGATAGAATTTCATCTCACTGGAGACACTGGAGGCCACATAAGCGTGTTGCATGGCTCAGCTGAATGGCAATCAGGACTTGCACCGTTCTTTGGTGCATATGGTTCGGACACTGTTGAGAAGGGACAAGTAACAGTTCACCAGGAACCATGCTGAGGAGGTTGAAAGCCATTTCTTGGTAAATGACCTTCACCCTGCTTACCAAGCCCTGAGAAACCT
>NC_051390.1:6893722-6896222 GCF_015228065.2 Penaeus monodon | reverse complement strand
TTCGGAAATGGAAAAGGTATGTGAAAATTAGATATTGCGCATATTACCTTCACTTTGCGAGCCATCAAGCGTTTTAAATGCGTTAAGAATGTAATAGAAGATATTCTGTAATTCTCTTAATGGTCCTCATCAGGCCGCAGATGTTATGCGATTCGGAAATTCGCTTTAAAGAGAAGATTGCAATAATAATAAGTTTGATTGACGTGATGGGTGTTATCGTATCAAATAATAGGTAAAATAATCTTTTTTATTCATTCGAGTCATGTTTCATTATATGTGTCTTTGTCGTATCGTATGTTGATTGAATATATTGTTCAGTCATTCCTGTCTGATATGATGTGAATGATAATTGTCGATATGTAAACTATACAAGAACTTTGAAGGAATGTAAGATATTTTCTTTTCAATCTAAATATTTTCTTTTTCTTTCTTTCTTTCCTTTCTTTTCTTTTGTCTGTTTTATTTTGCAACATAAAAGATTTTCGTTTGATAAATGATCTAGACGATCGAGGACACGTTTATACAGCAAAGGTACTAAATCCACGTTCTTCTTGATCCCATGAGTTGCGTTAGATTAATATTTCAAAGAAAATTATTCCACAATGCACGTATTACACATCATAACTTATTATCACCCAGTTTCACTTTCCTTTTATCCAACGGTTTAATGTCACGAAATTGGTGAGAGGAAGAGTAAATGTATGAATGGACCGTATCATTTCCATGAGCTCATGTACCGTCTATGATACAAACATTAAGGCTTTTCATGGCTTGTATTAGCTCTGCTCTTGTATCATGCAAGCCAGAGACTCCCGTCTATTCAACGTGTGTTCTGTGCTGCGGGAGATTACATCGATATAGCTAGTATTGTCTTAAAGTTGCGAATGTACTACTGTTGTTTTTCTTTTTATGAGGTACATGCCTTTAATATTGATTCCCTGTCTGCCCTTGTCTGTTTTTTTTTTTTTTTTTTTGTTTGCTTTTTGGTTTCTCTCTCTCTCTCTCTCTCTCTCTCTCTCTCTCTCTCTCTCTCTCTTTCTTTCTTTTCTCTTTCTTTCTCTTTCTCCCTCTCTTTCTTTCTTTCTCCTCTCTTTTTCTCTCTCTCTTTCTTTCTCTCTCTCTCCTTCTCTCTGTCTCACTTCTCTCTTTCTCTCTCTCCTTCTCTCTCTCTCTCTCTCCTTCTCTCTCTCTCCTTCTGTGTGCTGTGTGGTGCAGCGGTAGCGATCTCGTCTAGCAATCTTGCTGACCTGCGTCCAAATCCCTCGCCGCCAGTGGATGGTAACCCCGGCCATTCCTTGCACACAGGGATAATTTAGAAGCAAAATGAAACAGACAGTATGTCACACCAAGAATATCCATTGCAACAAATGAAATCAAACTAAATTATTATTATTATTATTCTCTCTCTTTTCATCTCTCTCTTTTCATCTCTCTCTCTCTCCTTCTATCTCTCTCTTTTTCTCCTTCTCTCTGTCTCTCTCTGTCACTCTCTCTCTCTCTCTCTCTCTCTCTCTCTCTCTTCTCATTCTGCAGTTGAGTATGAGCATGAGATAAGTCTCTAAAAGACACAATATTTAAAATGATAATAAAGAAAGGTTTCACATATGTTAAGAACTTGATTTCGTGTTTTTATTTGTTTATTTACTTACCTTTTTATTTATTATTTTGCTAATGTGAAATGTGCTGAGCTAAGGGGCAATATTCTTCACTTTAACAATCATCTTCACTTCAGTCATGAAGCAGCTTTACGTCGTACAATCTTACCCTTGCCAAGCATGTTAGAGCATCACCAAGGGGCACACAGTCAAAAAGAACTATGGGAAAAATCGAGAAATTCCCGCAGGTGCTTGTAATGTGTTTCACTTTCATGGCGCCAATAGCACGATTAAGAGAAAGCATTAGGGAAAAGGGATATATTCACCTCACGTATAGGATATATTTCTCTCTTTTTTTTTTCCTTTTTCTTTTCCCGTAATTTATTTCTCGTTCTCTCTCTCTCTCTCTCTGTCTGTCTGTCTGTCTATCTCTCTCTCTCTCTCCTCTCTCTCTCCTCTTCCCTTTTCTCCTCTCTCTCTCTCACTCCTCTCTCCTCTCTCTCTCTCACTCTCTCTCTCTCTTCTCTCTCTCTCCCCCTCCTCTCTCCTCTCTCTTTCTCCTCCTTCACTTCTTTTTTCTCTCTCTCTATCTATCTATCTGTTTTTTCTACAACTTTTTTCTGCCTTTTTTATTTATTCCAATACATTCTACCATTTTTATTTCATTCTTCTAAGTCTTCTTCTCTTTCCTTATACCTTAGTCTTTTCTATCTTCTTTTTCGCTTTTCCTTTTCCTCCTTTTGTCATCTATTCTCCTATCTTTCTCCATTTCTTCACGCTTTTTCTTTTTTTTCTTTTTTGATAATAGTAATACTATTAATAATAATCATATAGTCACACTGAGAAATAAGTTAACAATAATGATAAAAATGATAATGATAAAAAAACGATGACAATAATAATAA
>NC_051390.1:6869562-6877062 GCF_015228065.2 Penaeus monodon | reverse complement strand
TATAGTACGATCTGTGTGAATGAAAGTCCACAAGGATCGTCGTATCTTTACATTCAGTAACTGGCTCTGGATGGTGTTGTACCATATCTGCATTCCTTTTTATAAAAAGTGCTTGAAGATCCTCCAATCCAGGTAATTGCCACTCTGTCATGGGATTTTTGTATCATTCAGTGTTAATATGAGCAACCAGACCACAAGGTGATCAATTGTCTCAAACCTGGCTCTCACAAAACTACACTTTGGGTCAGTGCCAGTGCAAGATGTTAACTTATAGTTTATGGTAAACAAAACTTTAAATATTGGGCGCAAAAATAAAACCCTAGTTTCTCTTTAAGTCAGCAGAGCTTTTAAGCCACTGATGGCGTCGCAGTTTCATCTTACACTGATGTTTGCTTTGAGTTGCAAATATCCTTTGACGAGTTTTAATGCCCATAGATTACAAGTTTTTCCTTGGTCCTACCTTCTTCGCTTTTTGTTTCTATGTTAGCAGCTAATGTGGCGACTATGTCGGAGATGTTTTCGCTCTCAATCACCCAGTTACTGAGAAACTTACTAAGTTCCTTTACTACGAGTGTGACCTTTTGAGTTAGTTTTAAAGTTACTCTTAACACACTAACGGAAGCCGCCTTGCGCGGTGGGGGGCTGAGGTTCACCATGATCTGGTGAGCCGGACCAGAGTGCTACCCCTACTGGATGGGTCACAGTAAGGGATGAGACAAAATGGCTTTCCTGGTGCACCAAGCTATGAGAAGGGGATGGTGTACCCACCCCTGGCGTTCATTCCATATGGACCAGGTGAGAAACTATCCCACGTGTGTTTGCCGTGCGTGCATCCCGTATGTACCAGGAGACAGGAAGTCCTGGAGGTTGAGTGATGCTGCACGCTGGCCTGCAGCTAGCAACACACCTCTTGGTCCTTTATTTCTGGTTAGACGGGGGCTTGATCAAGGGCCCGGTCAAGTCAATCGGCGGTCAAAGAATGGCTAGGGTCAAGCCAGGCACTATTCAGTCGTAGCGCATAGGGTACCGCGACTGCATCAGTAACTGTAATAGTGGCTGCGTATATTTCCTCATTAACCCCTGGGCTGTTGGGAGTATTTGAGCCCAACTATGCTCCCCTCGTTGGACTCCATGGTGGGGGGTTGTTGGGGGGGGTGAGGAAATTGAAGAATTCTAATTGTAGAGTACTACAAATTTACAAAAGATCTAGCTCTCTCCCTGATGACTTACGGCAATCCCCGGACCATTCCCTCTGACATCACATGTTGTCACTCTGGAGCCTTTCCAGCTTCCAAAGGGCAAGGAATAATGGGAACGTAATGGTTCCCGGGCTCCCCAACCAGGGTTTTACGAAGGGGAAAGCTCCTCAATCAAATAAGAAATTACCTGGTAAATATGAGAATATTCTATAGTAAGTACTAGTAGGAAGACCATTGTGATGTATCAATCATGGATCTCTGATATTTTGAAGTAAATAGGAAAATAGTGGGAGATATGTAAAGCGTTTCCTCGCATCACCCCACAGCGAGATGGTTAGCTGATAGGTGAGGTTTCGTCACCGATGAGAGTGACCGTCTGGAGTTTGCGATATCAACATCCCGGGGCTCAAGTTTCATGTTCTCTCACCAACCTCAAATCAGTGCAATGGAATGGTCTTTTCCCGAGACCTGATGAGGTATTCGAAGAGAACTGTTAGAGGACTAGAGAATTTTTATAGTTAGTGGTAGTAAAACGTTAAGAAGAAATTGACGGTTTGGGAACGGTCTACACAAAGCTCTCCTTCTCTACTTTTAATACGTGGTCCTTCCAGAATCAATTAAGTTGGCAGGTACACATCAAGGTAAAGCCATATGTGACCAACCCTATGCGGGTTCCACTGCAAGGGTATGGGCAGTGATCCAACTCTTGCGTTTTAAGGAAAATGGACAACCAAGAAATGGTAGTGTGGTACGCAGGTCATCAAGAGATGACCAAACTGGTCCAGGTCCAATATGCTGTTACCACTGCAAAGAAGCTCATGAAGCTTCTTCAAAGCAGTGTAAAAGGTACAAATTTGAGAAAGAAGTATTGATAATAAGGGCAAGGAGAAAGTAGTTTTCCAGAGGCAAAGCGGACGTGCCGTGTGCTGTTTGCACAGACAGGTAAATCCTTTGCTTCGGTTCTGGCTCATCCTCCTTCCCACCAACCCTTGCCTCAATACTTCTTACACACACACTCTGCCACTTCTTTCAAAACCTCAGCCCCCACTTGCTGAAATACCTGGTGATTCCACCAGAAACGGAGATAGGAGTGAGGGGTCTATTGAGGAGACTCCTCCTCCCAAAGTAAGGTCTTTGGAAGCCATCAGGTGAGGCTCCAGAGGCATCAATGGTGACAGCCCCAGCTGCCACCATATCCACAGGGGCCTCGCTGCTAGGCAGAAGGCCCCTGAAGCCAAATGCTCGGGTTTGCCCTTTGCCCAGGCAAAGGGGAATCTTGAGTCCTGTTCAAAAGACTCATTTTCAAGTGGGGCTTGGAGCGTCAGGAATAAGGGTCCAGGGGTATCAACGGTGACAGCTCAGCTGCCACCATCACCAGGGGCTTGCTGCTAGCCAGAAGCCCCTGAAGCAACGGCAGGTCCGTTCTTTGCAGGCAAAGAACTCCTGGCCGTCAAAAGGAAAGACTGTGGAAACTAGTTTCCACGGTAAAACAACCCCTCAAAGACTCTCCCACGATCCGGGAAAGGGGACAGCCTAAAGGGGTAGGCAAACCTTGACCCAGGTGCTGCCAAACACCTTATGAAAAAATGTTAAAGAACTGGATACCACTTAATACATGGAACTGTCAGGGAATCTGCAAAATGGGAATGAACTGAAACATCTGATAGCTTTCATATTAACCCAGTTTGTGTATGCTTACAAGAGATTATGACCAGGTAAAATCATTCCGATTCCCTGAGGGATTCCAAATTCAAGCCATTCGGGGATTGAACAATGGACACCTCCATGAGGAGTAGCAGTACTGGTACGTCAGGATATTCCTTTCCAGCCATCCACCGCAGACAACACTGCAGGTGAGGCTGTGAGAATAGGCTGACACGACCTTACACTGTTGATCTATCTACCTTCCTCCACATAATCTAAACATAATTGATTTGGAAAATCTACTTGAGCAGTTGCCTACATCATTCTACTCTTGGGAGCTTTCAATTGTCGGCATCACCTCTGGGGAGACACTTTGTGCAAACCGCGAGGAAGGGCCTTGGAGTCCTTTGCTCCTAAGAGTAGATGCAGTTTATTGACAGTGACACGCCCACACATTCCAATTCAAAACTGGGACATTACTCCAATATAGACCTGTTCAATTGTCTCACTGATTCACAGATGAATTTCACTGGCAGGTTTTTACTGGAAGAATACATGGGGCAAGCGACATTTTCCAATCTTATTGGAGGAAGGTGAATGTATTCCAGCCATGGAGTGCAGAGATGCGACTTGAAAACATGCGGATGGAATCTTTTTAGTTTAGATTCAACGCAGTATTCCCATGGATATGTGAATGATTTCCAGTGTGCTCAAGATGCTGTTAATCACTTCACATCAGAATTTCACCTTGCAGCAAGAAGCATCATTCCAAAAAGTGTGGGGCATTTACCGTCGACCTCCTGTACCAGGGTGGTCTGATGAATGCCAACAAGCGGTCAGAGCAAGGAAAAAGCTGCATTAAGGCAAGTGAAAACGACGCCCCAGTGAGTAACCTTGATCCATTACAAAAAGGACCAGAGCCAAGGCCAGGCGAGTGAAAAGGGAGGCCGCGGACGTCATGGAGACAGTAGTCTCCTTGATTAACTCTGGGACCCCCCCTTAGCTGGGTACGGGACAAGGTGCGTAAGATCGGCTGGAAAGAAGCACATTCACTGTCACCCACCTGCTTTGAAGATTGATGCGCATAATCATCACAGATCAAAAAGAGTTGCTAATGAAGTAGCTAAAACCATGGCAGAGATCTACCCTGGAGCATCTACACTGCCCGATTCTCCACTCTTCGGGTGGAACAGGAAACGACACCAGTGTCAGCTCTTACGTAGGATTTTCTTGCAGCTTAGCAGAACTTCCATACAACTTGCCATTTTTGCGCAAGGAGACGGACTCTGCTTTGCAGCTCTGCCGTAAGACTGCCCCAGGATTGATTGATTATTCAAAATTATCTGCCGTGTCAACAGCTAAGGTCATTAGCGGCGAATACCTTGTTAAATAGAAATATTAAAATATTTAAAAACTTTAAAAGTCTATTCAAGAAAATATTTTACTAATAAAATAAACAAATAAAAAATAAAACAAGCATAACTATTATGCGTTAAGTATATAAATTAGTTGCATAAACATATGAAAAATTAATTTATTGAAAAATTAGTCTATATAAGGAAACTAATAAGACCCTCTCTGTCCCACCAAATCCTCCAATACATTTTTCAGTGTATATGGGGGAGATAAGTAAATACGTCTTGGTTGAGAATGTTGCACATCTCTTCAACTACATGGAGATAGTGAATGGATCTGGGCATCCTTCACAATTGTGCGTGACTTTTTAGCCATCATCGCGACCATGAGTCAAGTCTGGTGTGACCGATTCTTAGTCTTGGTAAGCAAATGTCCACTTTTCGGTAGGGGTATGCTAGTCACCCAACTGCCAAGGTCATCTCTAAATCTCTCGCAGTTGTTTCTGGAGGTATGCCTCCATGGCCTTCCATTTATGCGAAGACAATCCTTATGCTGGGGTTCAGGTCGGGTGTGGGAGAGAAAAACGAGCATCACAAGGACTGAGAAGCAGCTGCCTTGGGCACTTCTGATCGGCTCGCTCATTCACACTGATTACAAAACATGGCGGCACCCAACACAGAGTATCTTTTGCGTGTGAACATCAGTGCAAGCAAATCTTGAACCTCCCGTACTAGTGGATGCGATGCGTTTAAGCTCTGATTGCTTGCAAAGCACTACGAAGAGTCACAATATATCACATAGAATGGTTCGTAAGACTCTAGTCATCTTAAGGCTGCAAGGAGGACATGTAACTCTCAGTCAAGATCGAGGCTGTTAGAGAAAGACTGCCAGATGCAGTATAGTCCTTCTGCTCACTGACTGACAAAGCCCACACCCATTTCAGATTCGAACCATCTGTATATATTGCCTCTGATCCTTGGTGACTTAGAAAATATGCTGAAGAAATTATCTTGACTTCTGTTTAATGATTCTCCCCTTCCCAATTCCGATCAAATCCAGCTCGGACTTGATAGTCCAAGGGGGGAATTGGGGAATTCCAACAGGCCAGAACCTTAGGAGACTCAAATTAAGATCTTCAACAAGTTCATCATTCTCCTACCATAGGATCGGCTACCTCAAGGGACTGAAAACCAATCGGGATGTAGGAGATCCGAGAATACTTTGTAGTCGTGTAGTAAAATTCAGATTCATGTAGTCACGGTAATGGAAAGGGGGTCCAGAGAGAGAGCGAGATTTGTATTTACTCATACAAATTAGAATTCATTTCATATCCCCCCCCACCATGGAGTCCAACGAGGGGAACTTATAGTTGGGCTAAAAAATCTCCCAACAGCCACAGGGGTAATGAGGAAATATACGTAGCCACTATTACAGTACTGATGCATTTGCGGGACTATGCACTATCGACTGAACAGTGCCTGCTTGACCTAGCCATTTTTGACCAGCCAACTGACTTGACCGGGCCTGTTCACACCACCCATCTAACCAGAATAAAGGACCAAAAGGGTGTTGCTAGCTGCAGGGCGCAGTGTGCAGCATCGCTCAACCTCCAGGACTTTTGTCTCCTGGTGATACGGGATGCCACGACACGGCAAACACACATGGGAAGTTCTCCATGGTCCAAAATAGAATGAACCAGGGGTGGGTGAAACTATCCCCTCTCTTAGGCCTTTGTGCACCAGGAAGCCATTTTGTCTCATCCCTCACTGGTGACCCTCCAGTTAGGTAGCCCTCTGGTCCAGCTCACCAGATCATTGGGACCCCCCAAGCCCCCTGACCGCAGCAAGGCGGCTTCTGTTAGGGGGATTATCATAAGAGAGCATACTTTTGGCTGGAAAAAAGCCACATGCCATAGAGCTGAAGTTGATGCTCTCGTCTTGAATCAGTATCATGAAGTATCCTCTGACTGGACACCTGGTTCTCCAGGTATTCCCCATGATTCTGCGAAGACATTTAGTACCAAGGAGTCAAGTCATGCCTTCAGAGCACTGTTCAGTGCCCAGGTCTTACACCCATAGAAAAAGACTGGGATCACCAGGGCTCTGAAGAGCCTGTTCTTAGTCCTAGTCTAATAGCAACAGTGCCAAATACTCCTATAGATGAGTCATAGTGCTGTAGGCCAGACCCAGTAATCCTAGTCTAATACAACAGTGCCAAATACTCCTATAGAGTGGGTCCATAGCGCTGTAGGCCAGACCGAGTGTCAAGTGACTCCTTGGTCAGAACCTTCGCGCTCTGCTCTACACAACAAAAATAAGTGAAGCTATCCAAGAGCTCATGTTCTCACACAGACTGCATAGGCGAACATAACATCCAAAACAAGTCCCCCAAAATTCCTGAACCTTGGTCTTGGTCCACTTGACTGGGAATCCATGGGTTCGCCTCCTCACGCAGTGCTTCAAGAGCTATTTCTACGACCTCCAATGTCTCCACTAGGATCACTGCATCATCAGCAGAGTCAAGGTCAGTGATACTGAAATTACAATTGATGCTCCACAGGAACTACAGTCCACAGCACGGCCAAGTATCCAGTCCATAAAAGTATTAAAAGGTTGGGGCCAAGGGCCCCAAACCCTCCCTGCCCTGGCAGGCACCAGGAATCCCCCCTCCCCCCACTTGACAGCCAAATCCTGGGATCTGTATACATGCCAGACAGCACACCAATAATCAGGGGGAATCCCCTGGAACCCAGTAGGCTCCAGAGACTTTTCCGGGGACTGAGTCGAAAGCCCTTTTTGAGATCAACAAGCTGCAAAAATTTCCCGGGGTTCCACTAGGACAAAGGCTAAGACACAGTCTACAGTTGGTTCTTGGGTGTAAAACCAGACTGTTCAGGTCTCTGTGCTCGTAAAAGGTGGTTGTGCACTCGTGCCAAGACCAGATGAGCGAGGACCTTGCCTAGTACGCTAAGCAAAGTAATACCTCTGTAATTACTACAGTTCCTTTGGTCCCCTTTCTCTTTCTAGATAGGGATGACCAAAAACCCCTTTCCAGTCAGGGGGAATGGTACCAGTCTCCCAAACGGCAGAAAGGAGTGCATGGCTTCTCCACCTGCCTTCATCAACTCTGCAGCAATTCCACAGACACCAGCAGCTTTTCCACTCTTCGCCCAGAAACCACCTTCTCACCTCTTGTGGAAGGTGGGGTGCCTCATGATTGGTGGATCAGCCACTAGTGGCTGTCTGCCAGCCAAAGGAGTGTGAATCGGGGATCTACCCTCTATAGTGCTCAAAAGTTAACC
>NC_051390.1:6864438-6869462 GCF_015228065.2 Penaeus monodon | reverse complement strand
AAAGGGGGGGGATTTGAAAGAGGGTCTTATTAGTTTTTCCCTTAGGGAGACAAATATTTTAAAAAAATTTTAATTTGCATAATGTTTATGAAATTTTTAAAATTTAGAGTATTATTATGCTTTGATTTTATTTTTTTATTGTTATTTATAAAAAATTATGATAGATTTTTAAAAGTTTTAACTTTTTAATATTTCTTTTTAACAAGGTTTTTCGCCGCTAATGCCCTTATTTTTGCGCGGAAATTAATTTTAAAATCAATAACTCAAAAAAGACGGTATTTGTTCCCCATATACATGAAAAAGTTTGTGGAAGATGTGACATGAGGGTCTTTTAATTTTCCGGGGAGACTAATTTTTTAAAATAAAAAAAATTATGCTAATGTTTTTCAATCTTTTTATGCCTTAAAATAATATTTTTTTTTTGTTTTTTTAATATATTTTTTGTTTTTTGAAAAGAATTTTTGATAATTAAATTTTTAAACATTTTATTTCTATTTAAAAAGGTATTCGCCGCTAATGACCTTAGCTTTTGACGGGGCAGATTTTTTTAAAAATAAATAAATCATGTACCTAAAACAAATAAGATCCAATGGGGTTTTTAGATCTAAGTTTTGCAAGAGCCCAATCTTTGTTTTTTGTACGATAATTCCAACGCCCCCATCCCCTATTTCCTTTACTTCTGGGGACGTACAGAGGGTCACATCTGTTGGGTGAACATTTTGTTGCATGTAAATGTTTCCAAATTTTGGTGAAATTTTTGTCTATTCAAAAAATTCCATCTTCACAAAAAACTATTTTAAAACCAAAAGGGGTTTTGCAAGAGTGTTGTTGCTGTTATTTTGTTTCGATTTTAATTCCTTTTTCGGGATTGACCTTACTTTTGGATGCTTTCTTCGTATTTTTCTTCATCAAATTTGTTGATCCTTTCCCTTTTACCCCAGATATTTATGGGTTTTCTTCCTGTCTTTGCTTTTTAGTTTAACCTTAACTTATATTGTCAGATTAATAGTTTTCCTTGTTTTAAAAGGGTTTTAGCCATTTATCGAACCAAACCCCTTTCCCTATGTATCACTAAATCTTTTCATTTAAAAACCCTTTCCTTTTCACCCTTCAAGCGTAAATTTTAAATCATTATAAAAAAATGTTTGATCTTCTTGTCCATGATTTATATCCATACCGTGTTGTAAGAAGTGGGGGGGAAAAGTGCCAACAAAAAAAAAGGGGGGAAAAAAAGTTGCCCGGGAAATTCGCACTGATTCGCATTCTTTTTGAAAAAGAACCATTACGGGCTGGAGAAAATTCTCTCCCTAAGTCATGCTGTTAAAGAAAGTTGTTTAAAAGAAGGAAGACTTTAAAATTTTCTGAGGTTTTTAATATCCAAGAGTGGGGGACCTGAAAAGGTTTTTTTTATAGTCACCAAGCAGTACTTAGATGCTGTTTTTAGGTGAGATTTCGAAAATCTTTTTATTTATGGCATTGATTTTTACATCCGTATGATCCTGAAAACCTTTTTTTTGTTCGTGGGAAAAAAATTTTTTTTCTTATGGTTGTAGTTCTTTCATTTAAGATTGAAGAAAGAAATTTATGGGAAGTGAAAGCATGAAGGGGGCTAATTTTTGGGTTTTCGTTTCGTATTTTTGGCCAAAGAATAAGTACCCCTTGACATAACCTTTTGGGGTTTTAAGTTGGGTTCTATAATTGAGTTAAATTAGATGAAATCTGGATGCGCAAAGGAAAGAGTATTAAGAAAAAAATTTGGGGGATCGGGTCAACCCAGGGGTTTTCCTTTGTGGGGCTTTTTTTAGTCGCTTTTAATTTTTGCATAGTAAAAATTTCCCATTCATGTTGGGAAAATCCCTAGTGCATTTTAAGATCTGTATCCAGGTTTCATTGAATTATTTTCTTTCCCAAAGGGTTCCAAAATTCCGGACCTGTTTTTCCCCAGTACAGCTTCCAAAAAAAAATTTTTCTTTTTCCTATTTGCGGGAAAACTTTTCGCTCAGTCTCGAACATTTTTTTTCTGCCTGAAGAACTTTGGCGTTGTCCTATCTACGTAACCTTTTTGGGAAATGGAGTTTTTTCTTCAGTCTTTTTTAATCGTTGGGATTTTCTTTTGGAAAATATTTTTTATTTTCCTATTATTTTTTTCGTTTTCTCGATTTCTTCCCCTTTTTTTTGTAGTTTTTCTAAAATAGTATTCCCCCTAAAGTTTTTTTTTTTCTTTCTCAATTTTTACTTGCCCCTTGCTTTACGAGGCTTTTTTTCGTTTCCTTTTTTCTTTAATTAATGCCACATTTTTCTTTGGGGGACTCTTTCCCGATGCGTTCGTCTAAATCGTTAAATCAGGATTTTTCTCTGACGCCGTTTTCCCTATGTTTTTATTTTTATTAGGGGGATTCAATTTTTTAAAAGTGTCTCTCACCCCTTTTGGTATGTTTTTCACCCATAGTTTTTAACGATATTCGTTTTCATAGCCGCAATTCTTCTATCTTCGACAACCTCATGCGGTCTAGTTCATCGGTATTTTTTCCAAATGCTAGATCAACTTTTTTTTGGGTTTTTCAAGTTTTTGTTTTATCTAAATTTTTTCCACTTTATTTTTTTATCAGTTTAATGTTTCAGGTTTTTTGAGGCATATAAAAGCAGTACAATACCTCAGCATACTCTTCCCTTTTTCCTTTTAAATCTTTTTTCTTTTTTTGTTAGACAATGGGTTTAACCCCAAGACCGGGTTTGGGACTTCCCCCCTGGTGACCGCGGATTTTGATAATGGAAAAGGGTAGACTCAGACCCCGGGGGACGCGCCCTGTTTACCCCGCGAGGGGGATGCGGCATGATTTATTTGTTTTTATTTTAGAAGTAGAGCATTTTAGCCTTTCTGCCAAGAAGTTGGATATCCCCCCGCCGTTTTCCAACTGATTTTTTGGGTTTCCCCCGTTTTATTTTCATTATTATATTTTGATTTTTATTATTATTGTTTTTTATTATTATTTAAATTTTTATTATTATTTTTATTTTTTATTATTATTAAATAATAATAAAATAAATAATAATATAATAAAAAATAAATAATTATTTTTATTTTTATTAGTTTATTATTATTATTATTATATCTAATTACATCTTTATTTTTTATTACTATTACATTATTAAATTTTTATTTTTTATTATATTATTTTTTATTATTATTATTTTATATTATTTATTATTATTATTATTATTTACTATACGACTACTATACTATTGTTATTTAAAATTTATTTTTAATATATCACTATCAACTTACCGCTATTGTTTTGTTGTTTTGTTGTTGTTGGGTTGTTTTGTTGTTTTTTGTTTTTGTTGTTGTTGTTGTTTTTGTTCTTGTTTTTGTTTTTGTTGATATTTTATTTTTATTATTTATTATTATTATTATTATTTTAATTTATTATTTATTTATTATTATTTATTATTATTATTATTATTATTATTATTATATATTTTTATCATTATTACCATCATTCTTATCTTTTTTATTTTTTATCATTATTATCATACTATTATTATTATCATTATCTTATCATTACATTATTTTTTAAATGCTATTATCATAATTATTTTTACATCATTTATTATAATAATGGAAATTTTTATCATTATTATCATTTTTATTATATATTATTATTATATTATTATTATTTATATTATTATTTTTTTTCATTATTTATTATTATTATTATTATTTTAAATTATTATTATTATTATTTTTGTTGTTGTTGTTGTTGTTGTTGGTTTTTGTTGTTGTGTTGTTGTTGTTTTGTTTGTGTTATTGTTATATTCATTTATTATTTATTATTATTATTATCATTATTATTATCATTATAATCATTATTATTGTTATTATTATTATTGTTTTTATTATTATCATTATTATCATTATCATCATCATCATTATTATTATTATTATCATTATTATTATTATTATATTGTTTAAAAATTATTATAATGAGTATTGCTATTATTGTTGTTTTTGGGTAATCATTTTTATCATAGCAACATCAGCATCCTCATTATTATCACTGTTACCATTACCTTCATTACCCATTGCAATTGTTGTTTTTTTATCAGTAGAGCAGAAAAAGAGAGAAAAGAGAATATGTTTACGAAGGAGACAGAGGACAGAAACTTTTCAAACGCTATGGGCTAGAGGTCTCCTCTTCTTCCACCCCCCCCCCCACCCCCCCCCGGGCTCGAGCTTAAGCAGATAAACAGACACATTATACGTAATACTAAACTCTGGTCATAATGAAAGACTCGAGTAATTTCTATCAAAAAACTTTTCCTTATTTTCACTCCATTAATGGGTTCCCTCATAGAGTAAATTTAAAGCAAGGCTCGACGCTCATATTCTAATAAAGCATTATGGCCTACCAAGGGAACATTAGCCTCTTTTGGGGTAACTTTTTCAATAACACTTCGAGGATTTTAACGTATAGTGTGTGAGTGGTGTGTGTGGTCTGGGGTAGGTGTGTTGGTGTGTGGTGGTCTGGGTGTGAGTGTGTGTGTGGGGGTGTGTGGTGTGTGGGTTCTGTGTGTGTTGGTGTGGTGTGTTTGTGGTGGTGTGCGTCTGTGTGGAGGTGTGTGGTGTGTGTGTGTGTGTGGTGTGTGTGTGTGTGTGGGGGGAAAAAGGTAGGCCATTAATGTTTTTTGAATAGGGGGCGAACCCTTTTGAAAACAAATTAAATATAATAAAAATAATAATATATATATAAAAAAATAAAATACAAAATATATACAATATAATAATATATAAAAATAAAAAAATATATAATGTATATATATTATAAAAATATATAAATAATAAATTATAAAAATATAAAATTTTAAAATAATAATATAATATTATAAAATATTAGGTAAATTAATTGTTGGGGGGGTGGTGTGTGTGTTGGGGGTGGTGGGTTTTTATATAACAATCAATATATAATATAATATAAATTTTAATATAAAATGTTTTATACTCCCCTCCCCCCACCCCCCACACA
>NC_051390.1:6814150-6831650 GCF_015228065.2 Penaeus monodon | reverse complement strand
GTGTGTGTGTGTGTGTGTGTGTGCGTGTGTGTGTATGTGTGTTTTTTTTTTTATTAACATAAAAGTAATTATAATAATAAGAATAATGATAACAGTAATGATGATAGTGATAATAATAACAATAATAATGATATTTATAACAAAATAGAGAACGTTAATAATAATGATAATAATGATTATGATGATGAGGATGATGAAGATGATGATGATGATGATGATGATGATGATGATGATGATGATGATGATGATGATGATGATGATGATGATGATGATGATGATGATGATGACGATGATGATATTTCAAACTAAGCTTTTTATGAGCTTGCTGTTCCGTAAGTAACGCGATAGAGCACAGTCAAAATGTATATCATAAACACTCCAGCATCGGTATCATTACCATTAAAACCTATAATGATTAAGACGTAATGATGACTCGGAAAAAAAAACAGCATTCTAGGATCTTTGCGAAATAAAGAAAAAATACTCATTTGTCTTATGTCATTTCGTATCTCGTTTGTCAATAAATCTG
Organism: Penaeus monodon; assembly: GCF_015228065.2. Classification (NCBI taxonomy): domain Eukaryota; kingdom Metazoa; phylum Arthropoda; class Malacostraca; order Decapoda; family Penaeidae; genus Penaeus; species Penaeus monodon. Next base: position 6,831,121 of record NC_051390.1, on the reverse strand, counting down.
TCTGAACACGAACAAGACTAATATTCATAGTGATTACTACTTAATTGCGTGTCCTTTAGTTGAAATACACAGTATTTTTTTTATTGCAACGTGACTAGAAAAACGTAGAGAACAATTACAACATGTGACCAGAAAAACGCAAAGAACAAGGAAACTGGAGAGAAAAAAGATATATAAATAAAGAAAGACATCAGAGAATAATAAATAAAAAAAGCCCAGTGACTGATCGTCCGAAAAGACCGAAAATGGGAGCGAGCGAAGCTTCGTTTCCTGGTCGAGATAGCGAACCCGAACACTCAAATGATCCTCTTTTCTCGCCGTCATTTTTGAAACACATTTTTTTTAATCATTCTTCTGCTTCTTTCGACCCCGTACTCAGGTGGAAAATCCAGGCAGTCGATCACCTTCCAATTTATTTGCAGGAGGATACTAGAAACCCCAAAGTAAAAGATTGGTTCGAGAACCCTTTGAAAGGCTATATCACGTGTTATTCGAAACGCTAGGGAATGAGACTGAACTTGTGAAGCAATTTCCGACGCGTTGAAGCGAACAGTGGATTGATCCGAGACTGGAGAACAGTATAGTATAGAGGTGAATTAAATAGCAACGTTTACATATAACACAGGATTCCCCTCCCTGTTTGTGTCATGATAAGGAACATATCTATTTCGACATGTGCAATACATTAACAGAAGTTCAAATTCATTTATTTCTCTATTATTGTCAAAAAAATCCATATGGTAGTCTAAATCCTTATTACCATTATTATAATTTCTTACCTTGCTAACTTGTATTCAATATACCGGATTTGTAACTGTTAGGTATATTAATTAAATATATCTCATTGTCTCTCAATGCTCTACAATGACTTCACTGAGTCATCTCATACAAGTTCAATTAAATGCGTTTCTGATTAGGATTTTTTTTTATTTGAAGTCAAGAATTACGAAATGAATATATGATCTCGTCTGCCGAAGTTTCTCAATCTAACTTCATACGGTCTGTTTACATCTAGACGTTCAAAAGTGATGCCCGCTTCTGAAACAGTCCAAATAATATCACAGTTCTGTTTACCGAGTCTAAACTTTGCCATCAATTGTAAACGATAATTAAACTTTCAGCTGTGTAGATATTGGTTTTCATAGCTTATTGCACACCTAATAACCATACAAACTTCCGCGTATTAGAAACTTGGTAACCATCTTTATGTCAGTATCATTATAATCATCATCAACATGCAATAGCAATATCAATACTTCCTTCGTATCATTATTAATATTTTTGTCACCATTATCCATAACATTTTTTTTTATTATCATTCATTATCATCATTAATATCATCACATCATTACCTCAACTATGAATAATAGTAATGTTGTTTTATTGCACACGTTTTCATGATCAAAATTATGGTCGTAAGTTCTCTAATATATAAAGTGTAACGCAGAAGAACTGGCGGAAACCTTTATGAAATATCTTACATATGATACAAAATATACACACAAACGCACATATATATGTACATACACATACCTGCATGTGTGTGTGTGTGTGTGTGTGTGTGTGTGTGTGTGTGTGTGTGTGTGGTGTGTGTTTGTGTGTGTGTGTGTGTGTGTGTGTGTGTGTGTGTGTGTGTGTGTGTGTGTGTGTGTGTGTGTGTGTGTGCATGAATATATGTTCGTATATACATGTAACTTTCGAATATTTTGAAAATAGTTTTCACACACATTTCTGTTTTTTTCCGAGCCCAGATTTTCTAGTTTCAGACCTAGCTCTTATAGCCATGCTAAAACGGAATAGAAGATGTGCACTAAAACCATACATAGAATTACAAGCCGAATGTGAAATATTGAAGTCGAAAAATATTCGTTTTCGTTGATGTAGAAATATATTCAGTCAGCCTAAATCTCTGTAAATATACATCAATTCATGAGTACTGATTTCGATTATGTAATGAGCCACTTGCCTTCTTGGGAATTGATTACAAATTCGAGGAAAAAAAATGGGATGGACATTTTAAACAGGAGAAGGACTAGGGAACAATGCATAGTTGTATGTTGTCGTATAGATAAATAGACCGTTATGCTCGTTTATATAAATGCATATGAGGATATATACGAGCGTAGGCCGAGTAGTGTTATATAACGAATAACGTAGCTAATTTTTTTTACGTGTCTTGTAGGGGTCAGTGTGTTTACATGAAATATATGGATCTTTCAGTTTTTGTTTTCCTTTTTCTCCTCCTCATTATTTTCCTTTTCCTTCTTCAACTCCTACTCCTACTTCTTCTCTTTCTCCTACTTCTCTTTCTTCTTCTCCTTCTCCTTTTCCTTCTCCTTCTCCTTCTTTACGTCCTCCTCCTCCTCCTCCTCTCCTCCTCCTCCTCCTCCTCCTCCTCCATCTCTCCTCCTCCTCCATCTCCTCCTCCTCCTCCTCCATCTCCTCCTACTCCTCCTCTTCCTCCTTTCCCCCTTTTATTATTATTTTTCCTTTCCTTCTCCTTATCCTCATCCCCTACTCCCTCCTCCCTCCTCCTCCATTCTTATTTTTCTACATCTCTTCCATATTTTTATTAATATTCTTTTTCCTTCTTCTTTCGTCTGCTTTTTTTTTTCTCTCTCTCTCTCTTTTTACAGCCACACTTAACAAGACATTTTTACCTCACAAATTTTAATTATCATCACTGCAAAATGTATGATAATGAAACAGAGAGTGACATTACGAATTAAAACGAGGAAGGAAACGGGAAGAAGAAGCTAAAGATACTAAGATACTAAAGATACTAAGCAATAGGAAAAATCTAACTTGAGAACCACATCGAGAACCACGATCATATGAAAGGTAACTGAGAACGTAGTATTACTTTGTGTTCCAAGAACTCTCGGTAAGGAAAGATATTTCCTTGATATATATAATCCCTTTCCTTCACTCTAAGAACTCTTGGTAAGTGAAGGTATTTCGTTGGTATATTTATTCTCTTTTCTTCCCTCTAAGAACTCTAAGGTGAAGATATTTTGCTGGTCATATATTCCCCTTTCTATGAATAGATGCATTCTGCAAGTAATTTAAATCGAGGTGTCACAATCGTCAGCGAAATGTCACAATCAACGCTAACAGTTGTGAAAGGGTTCTTAGTTGGGTACGAGCAGGACGGCAAAAACAATTTAATAAAGTTATTTTCTTTCCCTTCATTTTTCTCCTTATTTTTCTTCTTCCATTGTTATTTTCGTCTTTTTTCTTTTTTCTTTTTTTTACGGTAAATGGATCTTATGAAAAGAAATATGATAACTTTCTTTCCTTGATTCCATTACATACTGCAAGGGTTTACGTTTCTTTTTACATTAAGTAAGTAAATTGCACAGTCTTTTTTATAAAATTTTTATCTATAGCTATCCATTTTTATACGCACGTTTTCACGAACAAGATTGAGAATATTTCTGTATTGCACAACTGTATTTTACATACTTAAATTGAGAAATAAATTGCTCGGTGTTTTTCATAACATTTTTCAATCATAACTATTCGTTTATATACACAGTTTCCATGAACAATGCTGAGCATAACCTCACAACCTGGTCATAATAGCATTCAAAAGACCGTCTGGAACAGCAGTCAAGCACCACTGTTTGTTATGAATAAGCCATTAACTGTATACATTATAAGTAGGCAGATTGGATACATATATTACTCAGAACAACTAAAGCCATTATTAGTGATCTGTGAGTATGGGTTCCTTTGCATGGGCCTCTTGGGTGAAGTTTCACTGCTAATGCCGAAACCCCTTTCTGGATATCGTTTGTGATTTTCTAGCTATTTATCTATCTATCTATCTCTGTTTCTGTCTCTGTCTCTATTTCTGTCTGTCTCTCTCTGTTTGTCTGTCTCTTTCTCTCTCTTTCTCTCTCTCTTTCCATCTCTCTCTCTCTCTCTCTCTTCTCTCTCTCTCTCTCTCTTTCCCCACCATCTCTCTCTCTCTCTCTCTCTCTCTCTTCTTCTTTCTCCTCTCTCTCTCTCTCTCTCTCTCTCTCTCCTCTCTCTCTCTCTCTCTCTCTCTCTCTCTCTCTCCTCTCCTCTCTCTCATCTCTCCTCTCTCTCTCTCTCTCTCTCTCTCTCTCTCTCTCTCTCTCTCTCTCTCTCTCCCTCTCTCTCTCTCTCTCTCTCTCTCTCTCTCTGAAAATAGCAACAACTATTGAGAAATCAACCTCTTCCCCTCAAGCATTGCCAAACATATGATGGAAACGTGATGTCGTTATTCAGCAAATTGACACATGACTGTCATGTTGTCTCCGCTATGGCATTGCCGCTGCATTATATAGTTTCCCCCGTTAATTGCTTCCGCCGCGAGACAGGATTAGCCCCCTTATTATCTAGCCATCTGATAGAGTTAGTTTGGACTGAATGCGCTATGACGTGTGAAGGTAAATGCTAGTTGTCGTGGGTTGTCGTCAGGTCTTTCGTTTTCATTTCGTTTTTTTACTCTCTCTCTCTCTCTCTCTCTCTCTCTCTCTCTCTCTCTCTCTCTCTCTCTCTCTCTCTCTCTCTCTCTTTTAGGTCTTGGGTGTGTATGTGTGTATGCCATTATGCGTGTTTTATGTACACTTGAAGACCTTTATGAATGCTGGTGGAGTCGTAGACATGTTAGGTTTTACATGGAGGTCCTAAGGCGTTACAGAGAGTCGATGCTAAAAGAGGGAAAGGAAGAGACCCGAGGCGTGAGCAGACGAAGCCTCGACGTTATATTTGCATCAATATTTGACCGTGACTTTGGCCGAGCAAGATTTCTTTACATAGTGGAACTGCTCTTAGAAAGAACGTCGATTTCAGATGATAAAAGATATTGGAGAAAATCCCCCAAATCGCGTTCCAGATCTTGGAAAATGTTGGGAGTGGTTTGTCAATATATATATACATTTACATATATATTATATATATATATATATATATATATATATATATATATATATATATATATATATATATATATGATATACATAAGTGTGTGTGTGTGAATAGATATACAAATACATATATATATGTATATATATGTATGTATATATGTGAGTGTTCATAGATAGACAGGTAGATAGATAGATACATAGATAAATATAGATGTAGATGTAGATGTAGATATAGATATAGATATAGAGATAAGTATGTATGTATATATACACACACATATATACATATATATACACACGCATATACATATATGTGTGGATGTGTACGTGTGTGTACTGCGTGTATGTGTATACGTGTTTTGTTTCTGTGTTCATATCGGTTTTTTTGTCAGAATAAAGCACCAAAGGCTGGGAATCAATCCAGACGTAGACATAATCACCGGCAACTAGATTTTAAAGGTGTGACAGTCATACGAAGTGGCGTCAACAGACCTGCAAAAGCGTGTATTTCACTATCACCATATCTGCCAGTTTTAAATTATGATAATGTGTGTGTATTTGTCTGTCTGCTTGTCTATATGTTTTGTTTTGCTTTTAAGATGTTTATATTTTGTAATCTTTTCTCTTCCTGCTTTCTCTCTCTCTCTCTCTCTCTCTCTCTCTCTCTCTCTCTCTCTCTCTCTCTCTCTCTCTCTCTCTCTCTCTCTCTCTTCTCTTCTCTTTTCTCTCTCTTCTCTCCTCTCTCTCTCTCCTCTCTTCTTTTCCCTCTCTCTTTCTCTCCCGCTCACTCTTTCTATTTATCTACCTTTCTCTTTCTCTCGCTCTTTTATTCATTCATTGTCTGTCTCTCCTTTTCTCTCCCACGCACACCCTCACGCTCCCTTTTTCTCATCCCTTTTCCCTATTTCGATACTTCGATTGTAAAAGGATGATTGTCTAATTATCTCATCTCATTTAACATATTCTGATGTCGTTTTCGAATATGTGAAAAGTAGTTATTTTTCGAAGTTTGGTGTTTCGCACTCTTTCACTTTGTTATTACCCTAGGCTGTCCTGAAATTCTGCTATTTTCTGACTCATACATCTTATTTCTTCTCTCTTCTCTCTTTTCTTTTGTCTCTCTCTCTCTCTCTCTCTCTCTCTCCTCCTCTTTCCTTCTCTTTCCTCTTCTCCTCGCTCTTTCTATTTATTCATTTCCTTTCTCTCCTTTTTATTCATTCATACCTCCCTCCCTTTTCTTCGTCACCCCTTTCCCTTTTTCTCTTTTTCCCTATTTCGATACTTCGATTGTAAAAGGATGATTGATCTAATTATCATCAGCTCGATTAACATAATTACTGGAATGTCGTATTTCGAAAATGAGTGAAAAAGAGATGTATTTTCGAAGTTATAATAGGGATTGGTTATCGCAGACAATTACGTTATTATCAAACTTTGTTATATAGACCACTGAAGCCGCTGGTCCTGAAACTGTATTATCATGAGCATTAATTTTCTGAATGTTGCGTCTGTTGTCAGTGATGAATGGCCGAGTCTTGCGCTGATGGAAATGGTTTGCACATTTCCTGAGCTTATGATTGGTATTCCATATTTTTATTATGTTTTTTTTTCTCTTTCTTTCGTTTTTTTTTTCAAGTGGAGATAAAGTATTATTTATCCATCTAATTGCAAAACAGGAGTTTGATAACCAATCAGATACCCAGAAAAAAACACACTCATTCTTTGCCCGTTTTTGGAAATATTTCGAAAGCGTTTAGGTAAATTATGAATTTCTGTGCAATTTTGTACTGCACAGATAAAAGTGAATTTTATTATTGCCACTATAAATCATACGGTATCAGCCCACACTGACTCTATGTACCTACATGTTTATAAACTATGCATAATAAATCAACTTTTTTTATTTAATTATTTCACTTACGTTTATTGTTTTAAATAATGGAACAAATAAAGAGTTGCTTCATATTAGGCTTTACATGGATCAGCTGATCAGGTTTTCAGAGATCGTGTATATGTACACGAATGCACACATACATGCGCGCGCGCACGAACACAGATGTATACATACGCATTTACACACGAACGGAAACATATCGCATAAAACACTCACAGACTCACATATTGACAGTGAATGAACAGAATACATGGACCACACACACACTGTACGTATACACATCAATACCAAATATCACACGCACAACACACACACTACACAACACACACAACACACACAACACACACAACACAGACACACCACACACACACCACACATACATACACACACACACACACACACACACACACACACACACACACACAATAAAACAAATAAAGCAAACACAAGCAGCTTCCCAGTCAGGCAAAAAAAAAAAAAATCTCACATCACATCTCATCTTAAACAAAAACATTCAAGCAACGTTTTCAAAAGAATGTCAAGTGAAAACGACCTTACTTGCATCTCAAAAGAAAACCCCGTCTCTCCTTTGTCCCCGCGACGCTTAATTATGTCTGTCTTTAATTAAATTGTAATTAACGAAGGGTAAGCAAAACACCTGTTCACTTTGACTGAGATCCAAGCTAAGTTATTTTGAACTGATTGAGAAGAGAATCCCTTGAAAAAAGTTTGTGTTGTTTTATCATTATTCCTTCGTTTTTTACAATTTTTGAGGTGGTTTGTTTCTTAATAATTAAAATGAACACTTAATAATAGATTTTATCAAGATCAGGATGGTCAGGATAAGGAAGATGACAATAATAAAAATCATAATAATAATGGTTATACAAACAATAATAACCATAATAATATTATAATAAAATAATAATAATGGCAAATGATAATAATAATTGATAATAGTGATATCATTAATGACGTTAATAATAACGATAATAATAACAACAATAATAATTATAATCCTTTTTGCTATAGGATCAGAGAGGTGATAATGAGGAAGTAAACCCAAGACATCTCAGCTTCAAAGGTGTTGATAAGAAGCGTATGAAAACTGAGCTTGATAGCATGAACCGGCTCATGCCATACTTAACGCCCTCAACATACCCGACACCAACGCTCTTATTGCTGCAGAGGCTGTGTGTGTTGGTAGAGATAGGTGTGAAACCTAGAAAAGATAAAAAGACTTGGCACACGCTGGTGGAAAAAGACGCCTCGTGAAGGACATTCAGGAATTGCGAAGTGCTACAGCGGAAAGAGAAAGGTGATATGAGGCGAATGAAATCAATAATACCCAATTGAACAGAACTTCCGAGTTTCGAGTGAGAGAGAAGGGAGCCAAAACTGTGATTAAAGAACTTCAACAGAGGGTTGAGAAGTATGGAGCTTGATGCGAACAATTCCGCCAGAACATACCCTTTGATATGAATCAGAAGCGGTTATTTGCTGAGTTTGATGGACAGGTGTTTGGGGGAAATGGTGTTGTTCCGGATGCAGAAGAGAGTACAAAATTCGAGAGACTGCATGCTGTCCAGACAGAGATGGCAGATGTAGATAAACAGCTGAATTTAATCATTGAACCCAACAAGCTGAAAAAAAAGCTTAATAAGGCCCCAAGGGTACTGGGTTAAGTATTTTGGTTCTTTACATGAAATAATAGCTACTCGATTGAGCTTTTACAGACAGATGTGCCTGAATGGATGACTATTGGGAGAACATTACTTTGTTTGCAAGACCCCGGTAAGGTGAATGCTGTGGACAAATACCGTCCAATATTTTGTCTCCCTGTCATGTGAAAGTTTATTAGTGGTGCTTTAGCTGAAGAGATCCATTCTCATAAGGGAACGGTTGGCATTTTTCCAGCTGAGTAGAAAGGATGTCGAAAGAAGTCGAGAGGAGGATAAGGACCAACTGCTTACTGATGAGGAGATAAGGACCAACTGCTTACTGAAGGCATACTAAATTAGCGGTGGCTTGGATCGACTATCGTAAATCCCACGCTATGGTTCCGCATTCCCGGAATAAAGAATGCATGAAACAAGTTGGTATCCCATCAAATGTCATCGAAGTACAGACAAATGGAATATACTCTTAACTTCTGCTGAAAGAAATTGGAATAAGAAGAGGCATACTCCAGGGTGATTGCCTCTCATCTCTTTTGTTCGTGATCTGCCACATACCTAAGACATTAACTTTGAGGAAGTTGAAAGATGGCAATAGCCTTGGAAAAGGTAAACCATCTCTCAATCACATGCTCTTTGTAAATGACACGAAGTTGTTTGGGAAAAGATGGGATGATTTTAATAGGTTTACACACTGTTTATCTGGTTAACACACACACTTGCATGGAATTTGGAATTATGAAATGTGGAGTATTCATTAAGCACTATGGAAAATTTAAGAATTTTGAGGGAATTTCGCTTCCAAAGGGGAGATTATAAAGGATACGGACCAGGGACGGTATAAGTATCTAGGAATCACTGAGCTGGTAACAAGAACAAGGAGTACTTCAGGCAACTGAAAAGAGTGCTGAAGTCTAAACTGAATAGCAGGGATATGGTAGGTGCAATGAATACATGGGCTGCAGTAATGAACTGGACGAAAGCAAACTACAAAACATCGATCGTAAAACCAGGAAAGATTTGACCATGTACAGAGCATTGCAACCAAGGTATAGTGTTGCACGGATATATATCAACTGGAAAATGGTGGAAGGGGCCTGAGTAGTGTAAAGTAATGCGTCTTTACTGAGGAGCATGACTTAGAAGAGCAACTACTCGTTGAATGATTAACGTTGAACTTGAGAGAAAGAAAGGGCAAGAAACAAAGGAGCGAGTGGAAAGATGGAAGATAATGGCGATGAGTCGAAGGAGGATCCGAGATGTAGAGGGAGTTGTTGATATGGATAAGTCGTGGTTATGTTTGAGACTGCGAGACTTGAACACGGAAACTGAGGGAATGATTATAGTGGCACAGGACCAAGATCTTAGAACAAAGGCAGTGAAACGTCATGTAGAGAAACGAATATATCACCCTCATACAGAGTTTGTGGAGAAAGAGATGAGACAGTAAACCATCTTATTAGTGAACGCAGTAAGTTGGCTTAGACAGAATACAAAAGCAACACATTAACGTTGCCAGAATTGTGTACAAGTAGTTATGTAAAAAATATAAACCTCGAAATGATACGAACATGCACCAGTCAAGATCTAGTGGGATTTTACGATACAAACTGATCGTGAAATTAAGGTGAGGCGTCCGGACATTCTGTTAGTGGACAGGACTTCAGTGGACTGCCTGATAATCGACATAGCAGTCCTGGGTGATAAGAGGATATATGAGAAGGAGAAAGAGAAGATTCACGCTTATCAGAATTTGAAGGTCGAACTCCAGAGATTGTGGAAGGCGAGAGTGAAGGTAATACCAGTGATCGCATGAATGGTATGTATGGTTACCTGTAATTCATAAACTTAGATTGAACGAATTAGTGTGAAAATATGGACAGGCCTCTTGCACAAAGCTGCCTTGCTAGGAACAACAAGGACACTTAGTAAGGTGCTTGAGGCCCAAGATAATGGGTTACAGTCCTCCCTCAATCAAATATCCAGTGATAGTAGTAGTAGTAGTAGTAGTAGTAGTAGTAAAACACGAAAAACAAAGGTTTTATGTTTTAATAGAGAGAATATTCACCAAGGCAGCCATTCCTAACACTCCCCTGCCCCACCCTGCATACTCCTACCTCCCTCTTCTACCTCTCATCCTTTCTACCTTTCTCCCTTTCCATTTCCCATTCTTCCCTCTCCCTTGCTCTCCACTTTCTGTCCCACCGTTTCATTCGCCCCTTCCTTCCTTTCACCCTTCATTATCTTCTACCTCTCCTTCTCCTCTCATTTCCTTTGATTCCGTCTCTCAGTCACTCACTCCCCTCCCTCTCTCTACTCTTTCTCTCCATTCCATCTCTCTCTTCTTCCCTTTCACCCTTCCGTCCCTCTCTTCTTACCTTGTTCTCTCCTTCTTTCTACATCATTTTCTTCATACTCTTACCCTTCCTCTCTCCCTCCCTGTGAACCTACCCCTTCTCTCCCCCTCCTCTTTCCCTCCCTCCGCACTTCTTCCTCTTTCTTCACCTCTCCTTTTCTTCCTCCCTTTTCCCCTCTTCCTCCCTTTTCACCATTCCATTCGTCCTCCTCCCTCTTCTATCTCCCACCCATTACCCCCCATCCTCTCTCTCCCTTCTCTCCGCTCCATTCTCCCTCCCTTTCTTCCCCTCCCTCTCCCTCCCTCCCCTTCCTCCTTTACCTTACATCTTCCCTCCTTTCCACCCCTCCCCTCCTCTTCCCCCATCCCTTCCCAAACAACCCTCCCCACCCCTCCCTCTCCCCCCCCTCCCCCTCCCTTACACCGCCCTCCCCCTCCCTTCCCCTCCCTCCCACATCCACATCCTACGCACACCTAAGCCTATCTATCCATTAAGGTCTTGGCACTCGTAGGATCTCAGGTCTTCAGTGCCATTACCTCCTTGACATCTCGCTCCTAATAGACCTTAAAATTTCACCGCCCAGGCCCTGTTTCTCCCTCTTTAAGGGCGGTGTAACTCCTGAGCTGTTCTCCATGACGCCTCTTAGACTGGTGTGTGTGTTTTTTTTGTTTGGATTTTCTGCTCTTTTTGTTGTTGTTGTTTTTGTGAATATGTATTTTCTTGTTAGTTTTTTTTTCTATTTTGTTTGATTTGGTTTCTTTCTTTTTTTCTTTTCTTTCTTTTGCCTTTGTCTCCTATCCTTTTCTTTCATTTACTCCACATTTGTTTCTTCAACAGATTTTTTCAAATGATAAATATCAAAATTTTTGTTTTCGCCTTATTGAATTGTACTGAAAGTGACACATTTCTCTATTTCTGCACTTTTAACATTAGCGAATTCCTCATAAACCATTCATATCATTCATAAGTATTTGGTATTGCATGCTTATTTTCCTGAAGATAGAAGATTTATCTAAAGAATGTAAAATTGCGAAATTGACACTAAATGTTCATCTAGATAAGAAAATAACGCCATTAAGAGTATCATTCCATTACTGTTATTAATGATGTAGTTAAAGAAGTAGCTATCACTGAAGATGAATTGACAATTGTGGAATTTAATGCATATCATTACAAGTTTTTTTTTTTACATATAGTAATTGCAGTTCTTCCTGCGTGAATGGTCAAAGGTGAATTTCGCGAAGTGAAAACTGGCAGTCTATTACCGTAGATTATGAACTGTTTATCCGCGTGTTTGTGGATGTGTATGTCTGTTTGTGCTTGTGTCTGTGTGTGTATATATATATACACTTATGTATATATATATATGCTGTGTGTGTGTGTGTGTGTGTGTGTGTGTGTGTGTGTGTGTGTGTGTGTATGTGTGTGTGTGTGTGTGTGATGTGTGTACCTGTATGCAGGGGCACCATTTTAGCTTTTTCTTGGGGGTGTGGCAAGGTTGACGAGCGAACTGACCACAATCAGTGTCTGAGGCTCTGCAACCAGAACTATAAAGGGCAGCCCCCCCCCCCGCTACCCAATTGTGCACATGCGTTTGTGTGTGTTGCTTCCGTGTTCACATGTAGCTGATGCAATCGCGTGGTACGCTTATCAACGAACCAAAAATACTCACATGATATTGTGGATTTCCCAACAGTCATGACGCCAATATCTATTTTAAAACACAGGAAAATATCACCAAATGTAATTCCAGTTCCACGAGCCTTTTCATATCATTCATATATAGTGTATAGGTCCATTTCTTTATCTCAATCTCAAACTTAATTGATATATTTTCTTCTTGTTTTTATTCTATATAGATACTGATAGATGAAATAAATGGATAGAAATACATATAGCCATACACATACATATAATATATAATACTGATTATACATATACATACCTAATATATATGTATGTGTTCTGTGTGTGTAGTGTGTGTGTTGTGTGTGTGTGTGTGTGTGTGTGTGTGTGTGAATATATATATATATATATATATATATATATATATATATATATATATATATATATATATATATATAATATTGGTGTGTGTGTGTGTGTGTGTGTGTGTGTGTGTGTGTGTGTTGTGTGTGTGTGTGTGTGTGTGTGTGTCTGTGTGTGTGTGTGTGTGTGTGTGTGTGTTTGTGCGTGCGTGCGTGTATGTGTGTGTGTGTGTGTGTGTGTGTGTGCATGTGTGCGTGTGTGTGTATGTGTGTCAAAGGGAGAAGAAGAGGTATCAGAAAAAAAAGAAGAATAAAAACAAAAAAAAGAGAGAAGAAGAGACAAGAAAAGAAAAGAAAACAAACAAACAAACAAAAAAAAACGAAGAGAGAAAAGCATATCCGAGAAAATTAAATACAAATTGTTTCCTTTCATTACGACATCTCAACTTTTCTTCCTCTTCTGCTTCATCATCATCATTTTCGTTTTCTTTTTCTTTTTTCTTTCGAATCAATAATAAAATTGTAAAAGGCATTTCATCAAATCATCTTCATTTTCTCTTTTCCTTCCCCGGTTCATCACAACAGTTGCCAGAATTTCCGGTTCGAAAACTGATCTGTTTTTCCGTCTCTTTCCGTTGAATCTCCTGTGATCTATTTTTCATTTTCATTTTCCTTTCGTTTTCTTCCTTATCTCTTTCTTCGTCCTTTTCTACTTTTACTTTTACCTTTTAGTTTCTCTTCTGCTTTTGTTTCTGCGTCTATGTCTTCTTCTTCTTTTTACTGCTTCGTTTCCTTCTTCTTTTTCTTTTTCTTCTTCCTTCTTTCTTCTTCTTTTTCTTTTTTTCTCCTTCTTTTTTTCTTATTCTTTTTCTTTTTCTTTTTTTTTTCTTCTTCTTCTTCTTCTTCCTGTTTGTCTTCTTCCTCATCCTCTTCTTCTTCTCTTTTCGTACCTTCCCTTCCCTTTATTTCCGTTCATATAACCTTGTTTTCTCTCTCCCTCTCTCTCTATTCCCCATTTCTTACCTCCGCACCTTTAGATCTTAATGCGTAACAGGAATTCGAACTTGTTTTTAGCGTGGGTCTGGATTCCTAAGCTGATTCTCTCTGTCTCTCCCCTTTTCCTCTCTCTCTCTCTCTCTCTCTCTCTCTCTCTCTCTCTCTCTCTCTCTCTCTCTCTCTCTCTCTCTCTCTCTCTCTCTCTCTCTCTCTCTCTCTCTCGTCTCTCTCTTCCTCTCTTCTCTCCTCTCTCTCTCCTCTCTCTCTCTCTCGTCTCTCTCTCTCTCTCTCCCTCTTCTCCTCTCCTCTCTCTCTCTCTCCTTCCTCTCTCTTCTCTCTTCTCTCTCTTCTTTCTCTTCCTCTCTCTCTTCTTTACTCTCCCTCTCTCTCTCTCTCTCTCTCTTTCTCTTTCTCTCTCTCGCCCTATTTTTTTTTCTAAGTTGCAACATACTTCCTGTCCTTTCCATCCTCTTTCTCCCATCCTTCTCTATATCTTTCCGTCGCGCTCTCCCCTTCTTCTCTCTTGGAAATAAAAACTATCTTTTGCAGAACACAATTTCAGACTATATTTCCTGTTTCAAATTGCATCCGCCTTTTTCACCAAAATTCCCTGACAGTAAGATAGCTTATCATAAGAGGAGCACAAAGCCTGAAAATATGTCTTTTAGTGTGACTATTTTTAGGAAACAATTCAGTTCAGAATAATGACAGTAAAAAATCGTATTTATGTTTTTATCACATTGTATTATATATATATATATATATATATATATATATATATATATATATATATATATATATATATAAACACACACACACACACACACACACACACACACACACACACACACAAGATAAAACATATCGAAGTCACACAGACACAAACACACGAATATATCTGAGTGTGTTTTTTTAGGTGTCCATATATGTATAATATATACATGTGTGTGTGTGTGTGAGTGCAAATAATTTTTTTCATAAAACGTAACGCTTTTGTCTGCTTAAAAGATAAACAAATAAACATAAATACTTATTGAATTCTATAAACTAAATCATGATATTAGGAGGAAAAAAATCCACAACCATAAGGCTTAGCGTATTTGTGGCAAATTCGAATTATTTCTTTGTTCATTTGTTTGTTTTTAACAGATTTTGTTTTGCTTTATTTATCATTGGTTTTTGCCTCTTTTGTCATTATTATCATGATTATGTTAATTATGATTATAATTATGTTAATTCTTACTACTACTACTGTCGTTATTAATATACTTGTTGTCATATCATTATCAGTTTCGTTTTTGTTGTTACTGTTGCAAAAGTAAACAGTAACTACATATGATTACAAAAACAAACAAATTAAGAATGAACATCACCTATAAATAACTCAAAATAACTTTAATATAAGAACCAAGTCCATCTAAAGATTAAAAAAAAATAATAATAATATTGTTTATCAACGGGCTTTTTTTTTTTCATCCGCATTAAATATGAATCAAAAGAAGTTCAAGTTGATGAAATAAAGACCCTTTGATGCTCAGGTCTTAATGAATAGCAACGTAATTACCTCTTAATTACATCTATTACTAATAGTTTTTTAACTTCCAGACACGGCGATTTTGTTTAAATGGCTGCACTGTTGATGTTGATATTATTATATCATATCTATTTATTCATTTTAGGATCATCTTTCTTGTTCCTTTTCTCTTTCTTTTCTTCTTCTTCCTCTTCTTCTTCTTCTCCATCTTCTATTCTTCTTTTTAAAGTACTTCCATTTCCTTGTCTTCTCTCCCTTATTTTTTTTTTTTTTTTTCTTTTTCTTTATTTACTCTCTTTTCCCTCTCTCTCCCCGATCCCTCTCTCTCTCCCCCTTCTCCCCCATCCCCCCTCTTCTCTCGGCTTTCTTTCTTTCCTCCTTTTCTCCTCTCTCTCCCCCTCCTTTCTTTCTTCCTCTTCTCTCCTCCTTCTCTCTCTTCTTCTCTTTCTCCCCTCTCTCTCTCCTTTTCCCACGTCTCTTTTCTCGCCTCTCCTCTCCTCTCTCCCCCTCATTCTTTCTTACTCTCTCCCTTTTTCTCTCTTTTTCTCCCCTCGCTTTCTTTCTTTTCCACCCCCTCTCTTTTCCTCTCCCCTTCTCTCTTTTCCTCTCTCTTTTCCTCCCTCCTCCTTTTTCTCCTCTCTCTCGCTCTTCCCCTCTCTCTCTCTCTCTCCCCTCATTCTCGCTTTTCGGGGCCCCTTTTCTATCTCTCTCCTCATTCTCGCTGTCCCCTCTCCCCTCTCTCTCCTTTTCTCCCCTCTCTTCTCACCCCTCTCTCTCTCTCTCTCTCTCTCTTTTCCTCCCCTTCCATCCCTCTCTCTCTCTCTCCCCCCCTTCTCTTCCCCCCTTTTTTTCCCCTCTTCTCCTCTCTCTCTCTTTTTCTCTCTCTCTCTTCTCTCTCCCCCTCTTTTCCCCTTTTCTCCTTCTCTCCCCCAATCTCTCCTCTTCTCTCTCTCTCTCTCTCTCTTCTCTCTCTCTTTCCCTCTTCTCTCTCTCTCCTCTCTCCTTCTCTCTCTCTCTCTCTCTTCCTCTCTCTCTTTCTTTCTCTCTATTTCTCCTCCCCTTCTCCTCCTCTCTCTCTCCCCCTCTCATTTCTCCTCTCTTCTTTTCCCCCTCTCTCCCCTTTCCCCCCTCTCCTCCTCTCTTCTTTCCTCCTCCCTTCCTCTCTCCTCTCTCTCTCTCTCTCTCCCCCCCCCCCCCACCCTCTCTCTCTCTCTCTCTCCTCCTTTCTCTCTCTTTTCTCTCTTCCCCCCCCTCCCCCTCTCCCTCTCTCTCTCTCCTCTCTCCCTCCCCTCTTCTCTCTCTCTCTCTCTCTCTGCTCTCGTTCTCTCTTCTCGCCCCTCTCTCTCTCTTTTTCCCTGGCTTTCTCTCCCCCCTTTTCTCTCCCCCTCTCTCTCTGGCTTTCTCTCTTCCTCTCTCTCTCTTTCTCCCCCTCCTCTTCTTCTTCTCTCTCCTCTCTCCTCTCTCTCTCTCTCTCTCTCTCTCTCTCGCTTCTCCACGTCTGTCTCCTCTCTCTCATCTCATCTCTCCCTCTCTCTCTCTCTCTCTCACTCTCTCTCCTCTCTCTATTTTTTTTTTCCTATGTTGCAACATATTTTCTGTCTTTTCCACTTTCTTTCACATGTAATTTT
>NC_051390.1:6796650-6799150 GCF_015228065.2 Penaeus monodon | reverse complement strand
TAATTTTAATTTTAACGGGAAAAAACAATTGAAAAAGGTTTTATTAGACACTGGGGGGGGAAGTTAAAAATTAACATTGTAACATACGCTGTAAAATGGACTTTGACATACAATTTAATACTAGTCAAAAAACGCTTAAATGTTTTTATTTGAAGGGTCAAAAACTAAAAAAAGGGGTACCGGTAGGGCGGCTTTTTTTTTAAAGGGGGTTTTGGGGGACCACCCTTAATAATGACAAAAATCCCCTCAATTTAATCCAACAATTTCCAGGGGAAATTTTACTCTACCGAATGGTAGGCTACAGTTGTTTCTATTTTTGAATTTGAAACGGACTAAAAAACCCTACAAAACCCAAAGAACATCAAAAAAATTTATTTATACTAATTTTGACGGATTTTATAATGGAGTAACCGTGTTCCAGAAATTTCTAAAAGACTTTAAGGTGAGGGCGATGACGAGTGTATGTATGTAGTGTTCCAGTAATAGTTAGATCCAAAAGTCAGTGATATCGTAATGAATCGTCTTGCCATTTTTCCACAAAGTGTTTCTGTAAATCTGTTGTCTATGCTCTTCTTTGGCATATAAAATAAAAAGCCAAGAATCATATATAATATGTGCATTATTAGTCACTTAACCTCGAAAGCAGATAGTTGCTATTCACCACAATGGTAGGGCAAAATAGTCTTTTTGATATGTGGTTGTAAGATCATAATTACGAATAGCGAGGAGCTTGAGAGAGATATGAAGGGGGCTGATGTTTTTGGGGAATACATATAGAACCGAAGACTCTAAGGGAGAATGAGGGAATATTGCAGAAAGACTGGTCTAGATCTTGGTGCCAAAGGAAAACTGGTTAACTGTCCTTTCCCATTGTTTTATTTACTACCATGGCTAACTGTACATGCGGAAACAGGCTATGACACATTTGACATATGCTCCTAGCATTATATTGAAATATAATGTTGTAATTAAGGATATACTTCATCATGTCCATAAGTATAGCACTTCAGAAAAAAATAGCCACGTTGTCGTTCACCGATACTTTCCTATTCAGGAAGGCTTGTGTATATTTAATATACGGTTCATGAATGACACTGCCTGCACATAGCATACGTGTATTCTTATGAATGAAATTAGTTATAGCTCTATGCACCTCTGGCAGCTGTATCACAAGTAACTATACAAGTATTTTGTTATTATTCAACAGTCAAAAAATCTTAATGATACTTTCACGCCTCTGAGGTTTGGCAATTCCAGGATGGGGAATCCTAACAGGAAGGGCCTCAAGTGTTTATGTTTACACTTTGCTTATCACAGCGGCCTTGCCTAGTCATCGTGCAAAATTTATAACATGGTTCCGTTTGTTGACACGACGCAAGTTTGTTTGATATCGTTTGTAATATTAATAGCATCTGAAATGCAAGTGCTCGCGGATGGTTAGTTTAGTTTAGTCCTTTATTTACCACCCTGGCTAACGGCACAGACGTGGGAAACTGTGGTACATTGGGCATGGCCACTAGCATTCCTATGCTGGTATTACCATTGATAGTTAGGCCTATTTCGTATAATCGTTAGAGGAATTATTTCAAAGTTCTCTTATAGCATAGCTATATCACATCACTACTCTCGTGACACTGACTTGCGAGTTATATGAGCACCCAAACTCATGAACTCCTTGTACAACTTCCTCGTATATGACACCAGAGATTCATGTATAAGGGACGAGGGCACAGGAACACGGGCTTCTCATGACCTCTCTGTATGAGGTCATGGTGTGTACTGTCCGGGATGGAAATATAGCGGTCTAGTACCGTAGATTGTTTTTTAAAAAAGTATAATGCAGTAAGTACATATAAAAAATATACGGCCTTCACATTATGATAATCTATAAATCTGCTCGAATAAGGTAACTAACATGCCACTGTCTTTCACAGCAGGGTACAATAATTGGTACCAATAAGAGTCCGTTAGACATAGACAATAACAGAAATATATAATATTTTAGGAAAATCCACTTCTAGGTTTATTCTTTCATCAACATGAACTTTATTATACTGACATTACACTGTGCAAACTCAAAGTACTTCAAAGGCTTGACGGTGAATTCAGAGACTGAACCGCTACATAAAAGGGCAAGAGACTATACAAAAAGCTAAATTGAAATATCTAGTATGAAAAAGCACAAAGATTATGAAGCATATGTTCTTCAAGCTTTAACTTGCGTCGTTGACAATGTTAGTGGGTAGAGGGAAACATGTAACATCTATCTATCTATTTATCTCTCTCTCTCTCTCCTCTCTCTCTCTCTCTCTCTCTCTATCACTCTATCTCTCTCTCTGTCTCTCTTCTCTATCTCTCTTCTCTCTCTTCTCTCTTAGATCTCTCTCGCTTCTTTTTTTTTCTGCCTATCTATCTATCTATCCATCTATCTCTCAAATTTGTTACAAAACATGAAAATAAAATGCACATCTATATTCGTATCTCCATACAGAATTCGTGA
>NC_051390.1:6736650-6746650 GCF_015228065.2 Penaeus monodon | reverse complement strand
GTCAAAGACAAATCTTTATTTGAGAAAACTGATGAATAAATAGAAAAAATAAGATATGAAATGAATTAATAAATGAATAATGACAATTAATAAAATAGAATAAAATAAATAAGTCGAATTGAACTTTTCAAATGCTTGTGAAAACCCAATTCATAACCTATTCTCATAACACAGCTGCACTTTCTGCCACCAATTAATTTAACATCACAGGTATTGACCTCTTAATACATAAAGCATTCAATTAAAACGAGAACTATTGTCCACATCTACAACAGTCAGGATATAACATTCATATAACATAACTATTTAGATAATGAAGACAGCGCTATTCACATACACGCATGATTAGAAGTTCACTTTTAAAATAACATGCTTCATTTACATGATAATGCTTTCAGCTGGAATACATGCATAGTGAATATCATCGCAGGGCACATGATAATTAGAAATCGTTCGGTTTGTTTAACAGAACAGCACATTTCCTATCTATACAGACTAGGGGGAAAAAAAGGCATATATATTCAGCGCTTTATCACTCGTGTCCAATTTCGCGTAGAGTGTAAAAAAGACCATTGCAGTTCTCTATCTCTGCCTGTGTCCCTGTAGAAAAGAGTTTGAAAAGTGAACAGGAATTAGGTTTTTGTTTTCTCCTCTCGGGACCGGCAGTCATGTCCTTTTTTTAAAGACTGTGCTGAAGTATATGTCTCTTTTTATGGAACGGAATTCTGGAAACGGAATTCTGTTTTCAAAGAGTTGAATACTCATTGCTGAATCGATAATGAAGTAGCTTGTTTGTCGTGACGTCTGCTTTGTATTGTGTTACAAATGTATACTGTTGAATCTGAATCACGTGGTGTTACGCTAGTATAGTATAGTTATTTAAGTTAGGTAGAGTTCATTACGTGATACATGTTTTTATTTTTTTCTGGTTATTATTTTTCTAACTTTTTTATACGTATTATTACATGGCTGCCCATCGACCATCGACCTGTGTACGACCGTCAACTAATTGCATGACCTCTGCATGACCTGACGCTGCTTTACTCCGACTGCGACGGACTAACGGGACTCGGAATACGTAGACGAGACATGGGGGTTTGTTCGGGTTCGGGTTTCGGTCTGGTCGACTCACAATGGGTCGTATGGGGAGTAAGGGCGAGGGAGGAGGAGAACGACCTTGGACGGACTTGTGGAAGGAGGTGACTATGGCTGGTCGGTGGTCGGCGGAGCCGGGTTGTGGTTACGATAATATACATTTTGTTTGTAAGTTGACCTTACTGTCATCCTGTATTGCAGTATAGGTTTATTTGAATATAAATGTTCTTTCTGTTGTGTAATATTCATATATGTTTGCGGATGAGGTGATTTTCGTACAGTTTTGTTATCCGGTGATTGATATAAATACAAATTAATTATAAATTGCCTTTATACTCCCTACCTTTGCATACTTACAGTATATTACTGTAAGACTGGCAGTACTATAAAAAGGGAAGCTAAAAGGAAATAATATAATATCTAATAGAGATGATTGTAACACGGAAGATATACAAGCAGAGCATATTGTTGAGTGATTGCTAATTAGTAAATGTAACGAGGCTAGAACAGAAGAGCTCGCATATGAATTAATTTGACTCTTAATGAATAACAGAGCTAATATATAACAAGTACGAGTATATGTAATTAACAATAATTAAGAAGTGATCACGGCAGCAGTAACACACAAGAATATATGCACATACGAGCGGAATGTGGACAAAGAATTAAAAGAAACACAAGGATATTTATAAATTATTACGCTTGACACCAAAATATATTAACTTAGATTGGGTTCTGTTATGCGCCCGGTTCTGTAACAACCGGTGTCATTGTTAATGAACGAAAGCTACGTAACAAAATTGGGGGCCTGACCGGGATATCCTTTGTTTCTTTGTGATTATAAGTATACTGTTTAATGTAAATTGCTGAAATATATTTATCACTGTAACAGTGGGAGTAATACTTTCGAGATGCCTTTTGATGTTGAACAATTCCTCGAGTCCCCTACAGTGGAGGCTTTGATGGATTTGAGGAAGACGGATTTGCTGAAAGTTGCTGAAAAGATTGAATTTCCTGTAAGGAGGGGTTCGTTTAAATTTCAGATAAGGAATGAGTTGATTAAGTATATGGTAGATGATGGATTGTTAGATGCCAGTGCACTTGAATACGTAGAAAATGACAGCGATATGGTTAGGATAAAGGAACTTGAACTACAAAATGAATACCGCATGCGTGAACTAGATGTACAGAGAGAAATTAAATTAAAGGAGTTAGAGCTCAGCCGGGCATCATCCACTGCTGTGCCATTTAACATATCTGCTAACGCAAAATTAGTTCCCCCATTCCAAGAGAATGCGGTAGATAATTATTTTCGATACTTTGAGAAAATAGCAATTAGTTCTAACTGGCCTAAGGAACAATGGACGGTGCTGCTTCAATCTGTCCTTACTGGTAAGGCTCAAGAAATTTACATGTCAATGTCAGTAACGGATTCTCGTGACTATGATAAAGTGAAGATGGCTGTGCTAAAAGGATACGAATTGGTGCCGGAAGCATATCGCCTAAAGTTCCGTAATCTGCGGAAAAGGGACAATCAGAGCTTTTTGGATTTTGCTAGAGAGAAAGATGGATTGCTTGCTCGTTGGTGTGAAAGTGATAATGTGGATAATGATTATGATAAGCTATATCAACTGATTCTTGTAGAAGAATTTAAGAAATGTCTACCTGACCGCATTAAGGTGTATTTAAATGAAAACAGGGTAAAGGTGTTAGATGAAGCTGCCAGAATGGCAGAAGAGTATGCTTTGATCCACAGAAATGTTGAGGGTCCTAAGACTATTGTAAAACCACAACCCACTTCCCCGACAGGTAAGAATGAATTTAGAGGTGATAAAAGAGAGACCGCCAGTCCTGGTCATATCTCCAGTAATGATAGAAAGAAATCAATTCGTTGCTTTAATTGCAAGTTGCTGGGTCATAGTGTCAGCAATTGCTGGTTCTTGAAAGATAAGAAGTCCAAGGACGTTCCCGTAGCTCTTGCCAGCACAAGATTTAAGGATGTAAAAAGTCCAGTAGATGTCAATTTGCTTCCTGATACAGATAGATTTAGAGATGTAAGGGATGAATTCAAGCCGTTTTGCTCAGAAGGAAGTGTATCCCTGGTGGGAGATGAAAGTGGTGAGAAGCCTATTGTAATTTTAAGAGATACAGCGGCGTCGCAGTCACTGCTCTTGGAAGGTGTATTGCCGCTAGCGGGGAAGACTTCGGACGCTAATGTCGTCATAGCCGGTGTTGAGTGCGGGCATCTGATTGCTCCGTTGTATAAGGTTCATCTCAAATCTCATTTCTTTGATAAAGATGTAGCTGTGGGAGTGGTGCCTAAATTACCCATAGTAGGTGTATCATTTATATTGGCAAATGACTTGGCAGGAGAGAAGGTATTTGCTAAACCCCAAACTAATGTAGCAATTCTAAGTACTCCAGACCTAAACGATGGTGAACAGCTTGCAGAAGATGACATGGGCGTGTTTCCTGCTTGTGCGGTCACGAGAGCCATGCGGGAGGTTGGACGTGTCGGGAACGACCCTCCCACGGTAGCTCGTGCGAGTCGGTGCATGTTTGTTAAAGGCAAGGTATGTGGTAATGGAAATAACGTGAGAGGTGACGATAGAACTTCATCGTGTAACCACGAGACTGATGCTGGTGATGACAAGCTAAGTGGCTTCCCCGTTG
Organism: Penaeus monodon; assembly: GCF_015228065.2. Lineage (NCBI taxonomy): Eukaryota > Metazoa > Arthropoda > Malacostraca > Decapoda > Penaeidae > Penaeus > Penaeus monodon. The sequence continues at coordinate 6,742,882 of NC_051390.1, read as the reverse complement.
ATAAAGGGAAGCTTGTAGATCAGCAAAAATGTGACGCAGAACTCTGTAAGATTGCTGAATTAGCTGGGTCAGAAAATGATGTGTCAGATATACCTGTGGGTTACTATAAGAAGGGTGGCGTCTTGATGAGAAAGTGGAGGCCTCGTCACGTGGCTGCGGGAGACGAATGGCACGTGATACACCAGGTCGTTGTCCCAAAACCTTACAGGTCACAGATCCTTAGCCTTGCTCATGATTCACCATTGTCAGGTCATATGGGTATTAACAAAACATGTAGAAAAATAATGAACCATTTCTATTGGCCGGGGTTACGTAGAGATGTTGCAAATTATTGTAAATCATGTCATCAGTGTCAGGTCGTGGGAAAACCTAACCAGAAGATCCCTGCAGCGCCCTTGTATCCGATTCCTGCGATTTCTGAACCTTTTAGCCACGTAATTATAGACTGTGTTGGCCAGCTCTCCAAAACAAAGTCCGGTAATAATTATCTCCTCACTATCATGTGTTCTTCCACCCGATATCCTGAGGCGATTCCTTTACGCAATATTAGTAGCAAGACCATAATCAAAGAGCTCACTAAATTCTTCTGTACTTACGGGTTACCTCGGGTGATCCAGTCTGATCAAGGCAGTAACTTCCTCTCTAAGGCGTTCCAGGCAGCCATGCGACGGATGGGCATACAGCATCAGGTGTCAAGTGCGTATCACCCAGAGTCGCAGGGCGCGCTGGAGAGATTCCACCAAACATTGAAAAATATGGTACGCATTTACTGTCATGAGACGGACGAGCAGTGGGATGAAATGGTTCCGCTCTTATTGTTTGCCGCTAGAGAATGTGTGCAGGATACACTGGGGTTTAGCCCATTTGAGCTTGTGTTCGGGCATGAGGTGAGAGGTCCACTAAAGATGTTAAAAGAGAGATGGCTAGATAATGATGACAGGTCTGGTATATTAAACCATGTAATGGACTTTCGTTTGAAACTCCACAGAGTATGTGAGCTGGCAAGAGCGAACCTCAGCGAGGCCCAGAGACGGATGAAGACGTGGTACGACAGAGATGCTCAGTCACGATCTTTTTCACCAGGAGAAAAAGTACTGGTCTTCCTACCCGTCCCTGGGCAGTCACTGAAGGCTCGTTATTTTGGACCATGTATTGTAAACAGTCACGACTTTGCCATGTAAATCAGATAAAGAAATATGTAGAACGCAATGATCCACCTGTAGATAAATGCAAGAACAATGCAGTCATGCTAAATGACGTGACGAAGGTGCTTGAGAATGATATCGAGAAAGATGAAGATACCCTTGTTGATGTGCCTCACTCTAAATTAATTAATTCTGATTTTCTTAATAATCTGGAAAACAAGTTTGTTCATCTAGATTCTTCTAAACAGCAGCAGCTGACTAACTTACTCTTGGATTTTTCTTGTCTTTTTTCTGATGTTCCGGGTCGTACGAGTTTAATGCATCATGATATTGATATTGGTGATAATGGCCCAATAAAGCAACATCCATATAGAGTAAATCCCATAAAAGGTAAGCAGATGAAAGACGAGATTCGGTATATGTTGGAAAACGGAATCATTGAGCCCAGTGTGAGTGCCTGGAGTTCCCCATGTATACTAGTACCCAAGGCCGATGGTGGAATTCGCTTCTGCACGGATTTTCGGAAGGTGAATACACTCACAAGTGACGATTCTTATCCTATACCTCGTATTGATGATTGCATTGACCAGGTGGGCAAGGCCAAGTTTGTAACTAAGATAGATATGTTAAAGGGGTACTGGCAAATCCCCATGACAGGAAGAGCGAAAGAAATATCTGCCTTTGTGACACCAGATGGACTCTTTCAATACTGTGTAATGCCGTTTGGTTTAAAAACAGCTCCAGCAACCTTCCAGCGTTTAATTAATGGTCTAATTTCAGGATTAGATGGATGTAAAGCTTACTTGGATGATATAATAATTTACAGTGAAAACTGGGTTGAACATCTGGAGAGGCTGCAGGCACTGTTTGATAGGCTCGCGACAGCGAACCTAACGGTAAACCTTGCCAAGAGTGACTTCGCACATGCACGTGTAACTTACCTGGGATATGAAGTTGGTCAGGGACAGGTCAAGCCTTTGAATAGCAAGATTGATGCAATAGAAAATAACCCAGTACCCAAGTCGAAGAGAGAGGTGATGAGGTTCCTCGGCATGGCTGGCTACTACAGGAGGTTTGTGAAGAATTTTTCTGATATTGTTGCCCCACTGACTGATTTATTAAAGAAAAGAGTTAAATTTATTTGGTCAGATTCCTGTGAAAAGGCATTTAAGACCGTCAAAGCCATGCTGATGTCTTCACCAATCCTTATCTCATCCGACTTTGAGAAGGGTTTCATTCTGTATGTAGACGCTAGTGATACTGGTGCTGGGGCCGTGTTATGTCAGGCTGATGCAGCTGGTGTTGATCATCCAGTGTGTTATTTCTCCAAGAAATTTAACAAGCATCAGAGAAATTACTCTACAATAGAGAAAGAAACACTTGCTTTGATTTTAGCTGTAAGGCACTTTGAAATTTATTTGTATCCTACTAAGGAAGCTGTAAAGATTTATACGGACCATAATCCTTTAACTTTTATATCTAAAATGAGCTGTAAGAACCAGAGGATTCTAAGATGGAGCTTAGAGCTTCAAAAATATAACCTCAGTGTTTATCATATAAGAGGAAAAGAAAATGTACTGGCTGATGCTTTGTCCCGAGGCTAGGCAAAGTATAAGGGTTGCAGAATGATACATTATAATATACAAGTCTGATTTCATGTTATATATTGTATTCTAATATGCTTTTTTTTGCATCGGCTAAGTGCCTGTCTCTCAAGAAAAGAAAAAAATACTTCAAGATATGATGTAATGTACATCTAATTTAAATAGAAGTGAATGGGCAGACTAATATGTTCTATATAATGCCTCGTATTGTAAAATGCATAACCATTTCAGTAAAAAGAAAGTAATACTTCTTTTTCTTTTAAGGAGGGAGGTATTACATGGCTGCCCATCGACCATCGACCTGTGTACGACCGTCAACTAATTGCATGACCTCTGCATGACCTGACGCTGCTTTACTCCGACTGCGACGGACTAACGGGACTCGGAATACGTAGACGAGACATGGGGGTTTGTTCGGGTTCGGGTTTCGGTCTGGTCGACTCACAATGGGTCGTATGGGGAGTAAGGGCGAGGGAGGAGGAGAACGACCTTGGACGGACTTGTGGAAGGAGGTGACTATGGCTGGTCGGTGGTCGGCGGAGCCGGGTTGTGGTTACGATAATATACATTTTGTTTGTAAGTTGACCTTACTGTCATCCTGTATTGCAGTATAGGTTTATTTGAATATAAATGTTCTTTCTGTTGTGTAATATTCATATATGTTTGCGGATGAGGTGATTTTCGTACAGTTTTGTTATCCGGTGATTGATATAAATACAAATTAATTATAAATTGCCTTTATACTCCCTACCTTTGCATACTTACAGTATATTACTGTAAGACTGGCAGTACTATAAAAAGGGAAGCTAAAAGGAAATAATATAATATCTAATAGAGATGATTGTAACACGGAAGATATACAAGCAGAGCATATTGTTGAGTGATTGCTAATTAGTAAATGTAACGAGGCTAGAACAGAAGAGCTCGCATATGAATTAATTTGACTCTTAATGAATAACAGAGCTAATATATAACAAGTACGAGTATATGTAATTAACAATAATTAAGAAGTGATCACGGCAGCAGTAACACACAAGAATATATGCACATACGAGCGGAATGTGGACAAAGAATTAAAAGAAACACAAGGATATTTATAAATTATTACGCTTGACACCAAAATATATTAACTTAGATTGGGTTCTGTTATGCGCCCGGTTCTGTAACAACCGGTGTCATTGTTAATGAACGAAAGCTACGTAACAGTATGCTACTTAGGTTTTCAGAAATATGAAAGATATGAATAGTCTTTGTGTAAGGTGCATTTGCTTCAATAAGTCTGATAAGCTTTCAGATAGTAAGGAAAGGAAGAAGAATATACATAAAAAAAGAAAATTAGAAAACGAAAAAAAAAAAAAAAAAAAAAAAAAAAAAAAAAAAAAAAAAAAAAATAATATATATATATATATATATATATATATATATATATAATTATATATATAATATATATATATATATAATATATATATATATATATATATAATGTATATATATATATATAATGTATATATATATATATATATATAATGTATATATATATATATGTATATATATATATATAAAGACTTGTATTTGACTCCAAAGAGAAACACCGACGCCTACAATAGCTTGTGCGTGATATAATCATGACAAACTTAGAGAAAAAGGTTGATTAAGCTTATTTCTACTAATATGTCGATTACGATTCGGGTCTTGATAGATACATTCGAATGAACGCGATACCAATTATTAAACGCGAGATTACCAAATACCGAAAACAAACTGACTGAAACAAGACAGAAAGTCATCAGCATCTTGGCGGAGGATCGAGAAATGAAATTCCACAAAATGAAATATATAATCCAAGAAACAAAGCAAAACAAAAAATAGAAATACAGTTAAAAATAAATAGATAAACAAATGAAAGGAATATACATACCCACGACCTGGCACAAGCAACTGGAAACGTTAAAAGTCAGCACATTTTCACACTAGGACCAGTCTGTCCCTCCTATCATCCCTCCCTCTCCCCTCCTCCTTTCCCTCCCTCTCCCCTCCTCCTCCTCCCCCTTCCTCTCCCTTCCTTCTCCTCCCCCCTTTCCCCTCCTCCTCCTCCCTTCCCTTCCCTCTCCTCCCCCCCTCCCTCTCCCTCCTCTTCCTCCCCCTTTTCCTCTCCTCATGCCCCCTCCCCTTCCCCCTCTCATTCCCTTCCTCCTCCTCCCCTCCTCCTTCCCCATCTTCCCCCCTCCCCTTCCCCCTCTTCCCCCCTCCTCCTTCCCCCTCTTCCCCCTTCTCCTACCCACTCTTCCCCTCCTCCTTCCCCCTCCTCCTCCCCCCTCTTCCCCCTCCTCCTTCCCCCTCTTCCCCCTCCTCCTTCCCCCTCCCCCCCTTTCCCCTCCTCCCTTCTTCATGTCTTCAGTAACTCAGGAGTCAGCGTTTCAGCATTGCAGCTTCGTGGCTTCTCGGGAGGTTTTGAATACATCGCTTCGTCCGTCCCGAAAATCTCCCGTGGAATTCTTTTTTTTTCTTCTTCTTCTCCTTTCTTTCCCTTTCTTCTTCTTCTTCTTTCTTTCTTTCTTTTTCTTTTTCTTCTTCTTCTTCTTCGTCTCTCTCTCTTTTTTTTTTTTTTTTTTTTGGGGGGGGGGCGGTTTCGGTTTCCGGCGGTAAGTGACGAGTCTTGGTGGTTTCTTGGTTTCGATTATCTCTCTTTCTCCTTCCTCTCCCCTCCCCCTCTTCCCTCTCCCATCATTCTCTTTCCTTCTCCTCTTTCCTTTTCGCTTGTCTTCTTATTCTCCAATTTTGCCTTCTCGTTTTCCTCTCCCTCCCTCCCTTTTCTCCTTTTATTCTCTACTTCTGCTTTTCTCCATTTCCCCCCTATCCCCTATTTCTCCTCTCTTTTCCTATCTCCTTCTTTCTCTTCCTCCTCTCTTCTTCTGTGTTCGTTCTTCTCCTTTCCCCGGCTTTACCTCTATCTCCGATCTCCGTTCTTTCGCTTTTTCGTGTTCCACCTCTTTTTATTCTACACTTTCTCACATTCTCTTCCTCTTCTCTCTCCCTTTCCCCCATTCATCATCTTTTATTTATCTTTTTTCTTCCCTTTTTTGTCTTCTTAGGATATCCCTCTTTCTCATATTTATTTCCCTTCGTATCTACTCCTTCTCACCTTTCTCCTTTCTCCCCTTTGTCCTCTTATTCTCCTATTTCCTAAATCCGATTTCTACCTTTCATTCGTCCTCTCTCTCTCTATCCTTTTTCTTATTTTTCTCTTTCTCGCATTCGCTTTGTGTTCTTCTCTTCCCCATCAAACATTCTGCCTCTTTTCTACATTCTTTCTCTTCCTCTTTTCTATTCTTCGGATCTTCCTCTTCCCCATTTCTTTCTTCCTTTCATTAGTATTTTTCTACCCCGTATTTACATTTTTTTTCTCTTATTCTCTTTTTATTCCATAACCTGCTTTTCGCCTTTCCCTCGTTTTCACTTTCTCTCTTTCTCCCTATTCCTTAC
>NC_051390.1:6726650-6729150 GCF_015228065.2 Penaeus monodon | reverse complement strand
ACCCCCACCCCCTTATCCAGCCTTCTGTAATCCTTCCTCCCCCACCCCTCCTTAGAGGATGTGGCCAAGAACAGGAGTCTCAGAGGCTAAATGAGGGTTGAGAGGCCAGTCACCCGGGTACACATACACTGGGCAACACGCGAGGACAATGTAAACAGCTTGCGTCTCTGCTCTTCCCCAGCCTCGGTCTCCGGCTGCCACTTTGAGACTGTGACAGCTTGGCTTTATCTCTCCAAGGGCTATTTTATGACCGTCAGCTTTATTATAGTCCGTATCATTCTCTTATTTTATTTGTTTTTGCGTGTTTTTTTTTCGTTTCTTTTTTTTTCTGAGGGGTTGGGGGAGGGGGGGGTCTGTTTGGATTATTTTTTCCTGGTCGATTCTTGTTATGGCCGATGGCGCCGGATTTCTTTTTTTTTTTTATTCGAATGTCTGGCGTTTGGTGATAATTCCTTGCCGTCAACATATAGCGTTTTTTGTCATCGTATCTCGCGTGTTGATGCTCTTTTTTTTTTCCTTTTTTCTTCTACCAGGCAGAATATCTAGTTGTAATATAAATGGCAGTTTAGACGCCTCCTTTTTTCCTTCTTTTATGATAGCGAGTGCGCAATTTTGGTCCGTTATAGCTTTTTATGGTGTTTGCTGCGGCGCCGTTGGGAGACTTGATGCTCAGACATGTTGTTCCCGGCAACGACGAGAACGCCATTACGCGCAGCCATTTCAGATTTGTATATTTTTTGATATTTTTGAGTTTGCAGCCTCTCCGCGCGCCGCCGCTGAGAGCAGTGGCGGTGTTTGCGTCTTTGTGTTTGTTTGTTTGTGTGTGTTGTTTTGTGTACGTGTGTGTGTGTTGTGTGTGTGTGTGTGTGGGTGTGTTGTTTTGTTTGTGTGTGTGTGTGTGTGTGTGTGTGTGTGTGTGTTATGTGTCTTTATGTGTGTGTGTGTGCGTTCTTGACACTGCAAGAAATAAATTCTTAAAAGTTTTATTATATATATATATATCTATATCTATCTATATATATATATATATATATATTCATATATATGTTTATAGATAGTAGATATATAGATAGAAGTAGATAATACTATAATTTTTATATTGTACACTGCAACGCTTGTCTGCCTAATTATTTTTTGCCAATTGGTTTCCTTCTATGTACTATGTACGGTTACTAGTATGTTTTTTTTTTCTAGAAAATCTTCAATTGTTTAAAATTATACTGTAGTACAAAGGATGCCATATCTCTCTCTCTCTCTCTCTTTTCTCTTCTCTCTTCTCTTCTCTTTTCTCTCTCCTCCTCTCTCCTCTCTCCTTCTCTCTCTTCTTTCTCTCTTCTCTTTCTTCTCTCTCTTCGGTTTCTCTCTCTCTCTCTTTCTCCCTCTCTCTCTTTCTTCTTTCTCTTTCTCCTCTCTCTCTTCTCTCACTCTCTGTAATGTATTATCACATTTCTTTTCTATTATCATTTATCTCTACCTTTATATCACTCCTTTCTCCCATCTTTCTCCCCGGGCCCTCTCTCTCTCTCTCTCTTCTCTCTTCTCTCTCTCTCTCTCTCTCTCTCTCTTTTCTCTTCTCTTCTCTCTTCTCTCTCTTCTCTCCTTCTCTCTCTCTCTCTTCTCTCTCTCTCTCTCTTTCTTTCTGTCTCTTTTTTCTTTTGTGTGGTGTGTGTGTGTGTGTGTTGAGTGTGTTGGTGTGGTGTGTATGAGTGTGTGTTTGGTGATGAGTTGTGTGTGTGTGTGTGTGTGTGTGTGGTATGAGTTTTGTGTGTTTTGTTGTGTGTGTTTTGTTTGTTTTGTGTTTTGTGTGTGTGTGTGTGTGTGTGTCTATAAGTAGACCCTAATGGCCGATCCTGATTCTCCTCTTCCTTGATTTTTTTTTAAATATCTCGACAACATTTAAGACAACGAAAGAATGCAAACCCTTCCAAATCGAGAAAGGGTAACAGTGAAGCAATAGGCTAATAACGACTCCTTGTGATAAGCACTTTTAGAGCCATTATATGTAAACATATATAAACTTGTATTGCAGTGGACGTGGCATGTATTCTTGCCATACGTGCCGAGTGAGTTAATAATGAGTGAGATTTTTTTTTTTCATGCACGTAATTATTATCAGTAAATTTTGTCGTTATCAAGATAAAGTCCCAGCTAATTTGTGTGTGTGTGTGTGTGTGTGTATGTGTGTGTGTGTGTGTGGTGTGTGTGTGCGTGTGTGTGGTGTGTGTGTTGTGTGTGTGTGTTGTGTGTTTTGGTGTGTGTATGTGTGTGCGTGTGCGTGTGCGCGTTTGTGTGTGTGTGTGTGTGTGTGTGTGTGCTGTGTGTGTGTGTGAAATTAAGGTATATTCGCCATCTCGTCTTGATTTTATGTAAATTATAATATTCTCAGTTGTAAAATATACACAGAAATATCTCTATTCGCTGCATCGAAAGTTTCACCATTAATGTCACAAATGAAATGCAACTCTATTAAGGGTTCATATATTTCAGCAAATGTTTGTAT
>NC_051390.1:6709150-6719150 GCF_015228065.2 Penaeus monodon | reverse complement strand
CCAATGACAACCTAGGGTGTTTCATGTGGACAGGATGAAGGAGGGGGAGTGTGCCCTGGGATTTTTGCGAGGCTATCTTCCTGGTCGTTCGTAAGCACTCGGGGCGAAAAACCGACCCTGTTTTCTGTGGGTATACCTTCAAGCGTGAAACACTTTGATGCAGCCCAACAATTGATTGGTGAATGCCCAAGAAAGACATTTTCGCAGGAGACAGTGGGTGCACAGATACCGTCGCGCCAGGCTCGAAATGTCAGGGGATCTTGTTTTTCAAACGTTCCTGGTGCACAGGACTAGGTCACTGCTAAGAAGGGACAAGGAATCAGGAATCTTGCAGAGGAGGTCGAAAGCCATTTCCTAATAAATGACCTTCGTCCTGCTTACCAAGCCCTGAGAAAGCTGAACTCAAAGCCCTTTTGAGCAGTATACCAGCTAATCCACCAGCAATCAACTTGGATGCGGGGTAGCCCTCGAGATTCGTTTTTCCAGACCCCACCCATAGCAAGGATCCCCTCTTCCTGGCCGAAGTCAGGGGGCAACTCCAAGTGAGAGTGGTAAAGTACGGTATCTGCGGCAAACCATCTCAACTATAAAAACTGGCGATCCTATGGCAAGGGGTTTGCCATGCTGTCCTGTCTGCCATCTGGCAGACTGGTGCTGTAGAGGACTATGTTTATAATGGAGGTAGGGAATATCAACTCTACAGCACTTAACGCAAGCTGAGTGGGTGGACGAAGCTGCTGAAGCTTGTACACTGCGACTGTCGAAGAGGTGGAGACACTATCCCTTGTGAGAGAAGAAGAGAGCGTATCAATACCCTATATTAAGCTGGGATCTTAGATGTCTTTTTATTGTGTTTTTATATAAATCTATATCTTCAGAATAAATTATGGAAGCCTATCCGAATAATGAATGATGGAAGCACATCTTTATATAATGTATTCCCGTTTTATTTCCACAAGGAAGCCCAGTGTAATTGGACTCGGAGGAACAAAGGAAAAAACCCATAATTTAGTTATTGGTAAAAGTTTTCTTCTATTTAATACTTTACTTTTTTAGTATTATCATTTCTAAGAACAATCATCATCTTTGATGAATCACTTTATTAATACTTTCAAATACAGCTATTAGGATCTGCTTGGCCAAAAATATAAAACACAAACCTTTTACGTAAGAACGCACCTGGCTTCCCGTGCTCGTTGTAGCACAGGTGTATTATTAGGTGATTCTCACCTTTCTGGGCAGTAGCTGTTGCAAGCTGAGGCAGGAGGCACCCTAGACTGAGCTGTCCTCTATTTTTTTGAACGGAATGTACTGGAAATATATATTCAGCCCCTTCGAGTAAGTTTTTTGGGGTGAGAGAAAAGTTTTTTAGTGGCAAAGTTTCATCTCGATGCTATAATAGGGATCAAGGGTAAAGTATAATAGGCCCGGGGCCCTTCTTCTGTTTTTTTTTTTTTTTTTTTTTTTTTGGGAGGGGGGGGGGGGGGGAGGTTCCTTAGTATATCGTTATTTCAATGAGATTTGACTCTTATTTATGAACTTCCTTTTAATTTTTCAATTTATATGTAAAGAATTCAGGTTCTGTGTTTTCCTTTTCTTTTTTGGCGAATGGTAAAAAGCTATGACCAGTAGGGAGTAAATCTGATCTTTTGCTGAAAGACTGTAAGGGAGTAATCGTGATCTTTGCTGATTACCTGTAAGGAGAAACCGATAAGCTTTGCTGGTGACCTGTAAGGGGGTAATCCTTAATATTCCGAAAATAGCCTTCTTAAATCCTCACACAGGTGAAATTCCCGTGCTTGTACTCCCGCTCAGGGTTTCTTTACCATTCTTTTTTCTTGGTTCGTAAATTTTACACTCACACACCCACATTGTACATAATCCCTCATTTCCACAATACTAATTAACATTGACTTCTCCCAAGTATACCTGTTCCCGTAATATTAAAAGGGGGTGGCAGTGGCGCACGCTGTACATTTCATTACAGTGAAACGAATAGTGGAATATATAATATGATTAAGGTTAGTACCTACAGTACCATTAAACCCTGACCTGCTGAGAGGTGTGGTCATCCTCTCTGGAAGGGAAAGGGAAGGGTGGGACCGCAGCAATCACGAGGCATTCTCGCTCCATGTTCTCACTTCGAGTCATTGTAAGGCCCAAGGAGTCGGGCGTGGCCTAATCGCCTCAAGAAGGCGTTGATACAGTAACGCGAATTTACCCGGGAGATCTGAACTGAAAGAAATTCCAACAAAGAATTGGATTTAAAAGCAGCTTGTTTTAAATTTGCAATGAAAGGCTGTAAGTATGGTGGGGGCCTGTCGAGCTTCTTCCCTGTTAGTTCAAGAATGAGGCAAGGCTGTGTACTTGCACCAACACTTTTCAACACTTGCATGGACTGAATACTGGGTAGATTGATTGATTATTCAAAATTATCTGCCGCGTCAACAGCTATGGTCATTAGCGGTGAATACCTTGTTAAATAGAAATATTAAAATATTTAAAACTTTAAAAATCTATCAATAAATATCTTACAAATAACAATGAATATATTTAAAATCATGCCTAAATATTATGCTCTGAATGCATAAAATTATTGCATAAACATTGTGTATAATTAAATTTTATTGAAAATATCAGTCTCCCTAAGGATAATAATAAGAGCCTCTATATCACGATCCACCTCCAATACATTTTTCAGTGTATAAGGGGGAGACAAGTACATATGTCTTTGGTCTAAGAATGTTGCACATCTTTCCACTACATGTACGATTGCTTGCAAGGCACTATCTTTCCACTACATGTGCGATCGTTAATGGCTCCTGGCATCCCTCTCAAATTGCTTGACTTTAAGCCATTAATGGCCCATGAGTCAGTCTTGTGTGCCCATTTCTTAGTTTTGTTAATGCAACTTCCACTTTTCGGTTGGGATGGATGCTAGTCACCCAACTGCCAAGGTCATCTCTAATCTCTCGCAGTTTGTTTCTGGAGGTATGCCTATATTGTTCCTTCCATTTATCACGAAGACAACTCCTGATGCTGGGTTTCAGGTCGGTGTGTGGGAGAGGAAAACAAGCATCACGAGCTGACCGGCAACTGCCTTGGCCTTCTGATCAGCTCGCTCATTCCTGCTGATACCAACATGCGCTGGCACCCAACACAGCGTTATCTTTTTACGTGTTGACATCAGTGCAAGCCTATCTTGAACCTCCCTCACTACTGTATGTGGTGAGTTTAAGCTTTTGATTGCTTGCAAGGCACTACGAGAGTCACAATATATCACAATCTTAACTGCTGCAAGGTTGGCATGTAACTCTGCAGTAAAGATCGAGGCTGCTAGAGACTGATTAATTATTTAAAATTATCTGCCACGTCAACAGCTAAGGTCATTAGCGGCGAATGCCTTGTTAAATAGAAATATTAAAATATTTAAAACTTTAAAAATCTATCAATAAATATCTTACAAATAACAATGAATATATTTAAATTCAAAACATAAATATTATGCTCTAAGTGTATAAAATTATTGCATAAACATTATGCATGATTAGATTTTATTGAAAATATTAGTCTCCCTAAGGAAACTAATAAGACCCTCTATGTCACAATCCTCCCCCAATACATTTTTCAGTGTATAAGGGGGAGATAAGTACATATGTATTTGTTCTGAGAATGTTGCACATCTTTCCATTAAATGTGCGATTGCTTGCAAGGCACTACGAGAGTCGCAATATATCACAATAGAATGGTTCGTAAGATCTCTAGTCATCTGCAAGGATGGCATGTAACTCTGCAGTGAAGATCGAGGCTGCTAGAGAAAGACTGGGCCCGATGCAGTCTTCCTTCTGCTCACTGCTTTCAAAAACCCCCAAACCCTTTTCGGATTTTGAACCATCTGTATATATTGCATCTGATCCTTGGTACTTAGAAATATGCTGAAGAAATCTCTCTCTGACTTCTTTCATCGGATCTCTCCCCTTTCCAATTCCGACCAAAAACCAGCTCGACTTCATTAGTCCAAAGGGGGAATTGGGGAATTCCAACAGCCAGAACCTTAGTGAGACTTAATTTAAGATCTTCCACAAGATTCTTCATTCTCCTACCATAGGATCGGCTATCCTTAAGGGGGTTGAAAGCCAATCTGGATGTAGGACATCCTGGAATCCTCGTGTAGTAAATCAGGTTCATGTAGTCCCGGTGTAATGAAAGAGGTGGTTTTCCACTCTCAGTATGCAGGGACTCCACAGGTTAAGACCTGAAACCCCCAGTACAGATTCTGAGAGCTTCATTATGAATTGAGTCCAACATTCAGGGAACAGTGGGAGTTGCAGATGAATAAGCCTCACATCCATAATCAAACTTACTACAAATAAGAGCTCGGTAAAGCCGCAGAAGCGTTGTGCGGTCTGCACCCAAGATAGATGTGAAAGAACCCGTAAAATACTAATCGCTTTTGTAGCCTTCACTTTTAACTGTTTGATGTGAGGCACCCATGTAAGCCTTGAGTCAAAAATTAGACCCAAGTACTTCACCTTTTGGACATATTGCAGTGGGTTTGCTCCTACATAGAGGGAAGGATGGAATTTTCCTCATTTGTGAAAATGTATAGCCATGGTCTTACTTTGGGGAAAACTTGAAACCCCTGATATGTTGCCCACTGTACAACCAGATTTAATTGCAGCCTGCATGTGTCCTTGCGCATCCTGTAGGGTTCCTCCTGAGCAGTGCATGTAAAGTCATCCACATACAGATTACATGAGACGCACTTGGAGCAACCTTTAAAGTGTCATTATAGCAATGGCAAAAAGGGTCACACTTAAGACACTCCCTTGAGGACCCCTTTCCAGCTGATTTTCCAGGTTAGAGAAACCGTTTCCCACCCGAACTCTAAACTTCCTGTTAGCAAGGAAGCTTTGTATGAAGGTAGGTAATGCTCCTCTTAAACGAATGTCATACAGCTTCAAGAGTATTCCATGCTGCCAAGTGGTATCGTAAGCCTTTTTATAGGTCAAAGGGCTGCTAAATGTGATGTCGCTGTGCAAAGGAATTCTGTATTGCAGTTTCCATCCTTACAAGTGCATCTGTGATCGATCTCAATCTTCTAAACCCATACTGATATGGGGTCAGCACGTTTTCCTTTTCTAGCAGCCATGTCAACCTGAAATTTTACCATTTTCTCCATCAGCTTGCAGATGCAGTTCATGAAAGAAATTGGTCTGTAATTTCCTGGTATGGGAGTATCCTTGCCAGGTTTGCGGACAGTAATGATTAGAGCCTCTTTCCATGTGGATGGCACTGTACCCTCCCTAAAGATCCTATTGAAAGGTCCAACAGGAACTTCTGGAGCTCTCCGGTAAGCATTTGGTATGGAATATCGCACTTCCTGGGGGAGTCTTAAGGCAGAGCAGAGTTTCCCAACTCCTTGCTCAAAAATGGCAAGTTGTATGGAAGTTCTGCTGCAGTCCTACTGAAGAACGACAATATGTCTCGTTCCTGTTCAGCCCGAAGAGTGGAGAATCGGGCAGTGTAAGATGCTCCAGAGGAGATCTCTGCCATGGATTTAGCAAGCTTTAATAGCAACATCTTTTTTGTCTGTGTGATTATGCCCTCTATCGTCAAAGCAGGGGGGTGACAGTGATGTGGTTTTTTCCAGTGATCTTACGCACCTTGTCCCATACCATACTAAGGGGGTTTCCTGAGGTAATCAAAGGGGACATACCGTTTTCCATGATGTCCGTCTGGCCTCCTTTAGCACTCGCCTGGCTTTGGCTCGGGTCTTTTTGAAATGGATCAGGTTATCATGGGGTCCCTTTCAACTGCTTTAAGCAGCTTTCCTTGCTCTGACAGCTTGTTGGCATTCATCAGACCACCATGGTACTCGAGGTCGACGGTAATGCCTGCTACTTTTTGGAATGGATGCTTCTGCTGCAAGGTGAATTCGTGATGTGAAGTGATTAACAGCATCTTGAATGCACTGGAAATCATTCACAGATCCTTGAAATACTGCAGTTAATCTAAAAAGATTCCAGTCCGCAAGTAAAGTCACCATCTCTGCACTTTATTGTCTGGGAATACCCTTCACCTCCTGCAAAAGTATTGGAAAGTGGTTCGCTTCATGTAAGTCTTCCATGACCTGCCCAAATGAAATTCATCTGTGAATCAGGTGAGCCAATTGGACGGTCTATATTGGAGAATGTCTCAGTTGAATTTGGAAATGTGTGGGGAGTGTCACTGTTCAGTAAAACTGCATCTACTCTTAAGAACAAGGACTCTAAGGCCCTTCCTCGAGGATTGCACAAAGTGTCTCCCCAGAGGTGATGCCGACCATTGAAATCTCCCAAGAGTAGAAATGGATGTGGTAACTGCCCAAGTAGCTCTTCCAAATCATCTATGTTGAGATTATGTGGAGGAAGGTAGATGTGTCAAGCCTATTCTCACAGCCTTCACCTGCAGTGTTGTCTGCAGGTGGATGGCCTGGAAGGGAATATCCTGACGTACCAGTGCTGCTACTCCTCCTTGAGGTC
Organism: Penaeus monodon; assembly: GCF_015228065.2. NCBI lineage: Eukaryota > Metazoa > Arthropoda > Malacostraca > Decapoda > Penaeidae > Penaeus > Penaeus monodon. The sequence continues at coordinate 6,712,626 of NC_051390.1, read as the reverse complement.
CATTATCCAAGGTCCCATAATGGGCTTGAATTTGGAATCGTCTCAGGGAAATTAGATGATTTTCCCTGGTTATAATCTCTTGTAAGCATACACAAACTGGTTTACATGAAGCTATCAGATGTTGCAGTTCTTCCCATTTTGCATGAATTCCCTGACAGTTTCATTGGATTAGGTTTCCAGTTCTCCAAACTACCAATTCATAAGGTGTTTGGCAGTACCTGTGGTCAAGGTTTGCCCAACACCTTTAGGCTATTCCTTTCCAGGATCTTGGGAAAATCTTTTGAGGGGTTGTTTACCCGTGGAACTAGTTTCCACAGGCTTCCTTTTGACAGGCTCAGGATTTCTTTGCCAGGGCAAAGGACGGACCTGAGCCTTTGCTTCAGGGGCACTTTGCTTGTAGTGGAGGCCCCTGTGGATGTGGTGGCAGCTGGAGCTGTTGCCATTTCGTAGAATTTTCTCAGATTCCGGTAAGTGTTGCTCTCAGATATCAGAATATTAGCATTGTTTTTTGTATTTCTAGATGCTTTCTGAAATACTTTAGTTAGTCCTAAACTCGCCAAAGAAAATGTGCAGTGTATTAGTCTTTCAGAAAAAATGGTTAATCATCCGAAACTATTTTAAATCAAATTACAAAAATTCGTAAATTATTGCCCAATATATAAATAGCCAGTAAACGAAAACTTCGAGACGAGTGCCTGCAGAATGAGGAGTTTCAGCCTTGGCTATCCAAGGTGGATGGAGAGCCAACAAGGCCTTCTGCAATAATTGTCAGAAGACGTTTGGAGCAAGCCTTACAACCATTAGACGGCACGTGGTAGCTTTTTTCTGATTGCCGACCATATGACTGACCTTTTTAAGACCATGTTCTCGGATTCTGCCATTGCAACAGGCCATGCATGTTAAAAGAACCAAATGCAATGACATTGATTACTGGTGGTTTAATAGAGAATTTATATTTTCTTAGTTTTCTATCATAATAGAGGAAACTACTGATGTCAGCGCACAAAAATGTCTTGCAATTATTATAATTTTTTGACGCAGAAGAGGGGGCTATGAAAAACACGCCTTCTTGATCTTGTGGATATTTTTGGCGACAATCCGGGTTTAATTGCGTCTACTAGTGAATCCTTATACCAAAATTTATTGAGAATCTTAATAATAATATTCCTCTTACCAACTTTGTAGGTTTTGCAGCTGATGGAGCTAGCAACATAATGGGAGAAAATAATTCGCTGTGCAGCAGGCTCAAGCAAACATTTTTTGGAGTCACCATTTTTAAATGCATTTGCCATTCTCTACATTTGTGTGCTTCAGAGGCAGCAAAAACCCTCCCGAGGAATTGTGAGGATTTAATCCGCAATATTTATAATAATTTTTCCCCCAGTGCCCAAAGGAAGCATACATTCAAACGATTTCAGGCACTACACGAGTTAAAGCCTCACAAAATATTGCATGCATGTCAGACTCGATGGCTCTCTCTCTCCGCAGTAGTAGACAGAAATTTGGAGCAGTGGGACGCCCTCAAGGATTATTTTTTTAACCTTGAAGAACCTGAGAAGTTTCCCTCAGTTGTTTTCATTTTAAAACACCTCAATGACCCTTCTGTGTTTTTATATCTAACTTTTAAAGTTTATTTGCCCATATTCAGGAGAGCAAATCAAATTTTTCAGAGTGAAAGCCCGACGATCCATTCTGTACAGTTTAATATTTTTACCATGTATAAAACAACTCTCCAATATTTCTGCAAAAAAAAGATCTAATTGACAAAGTTTGTAACTTTGAGGCAGCTTTGATCCAAGCCAGCAAAGTAACCATCTCCATTGGATGATATGTATTTTGGATCATACATGATGAAAATTCAAAATAATGAATATTATACAAATGTTGAGATGATAAATATGTTAAAGATAGGATCAAATTTTTACATTAAAAGTGTGAAGATTTTTTTTTTTTATTGATTGAAGACCCATCATGGAAAAAGCTACATTTTCAAACCTGTAACTTTGTATCCAAAGACAAAGTTATAAAATGCTTTCTCTGTATCCCATGTAGAAATCTTCCCGCGACCATATGAAGATTTTTCCAGTTGTTGGATAAACGAGTGGAGGCTGTTAGACAGTGAACCTTTTTCTTCGAAAATTGTTTAAAGGGCAACGAACCAACATTGCGACGCCGATCTCATTTTTCATAGCACTTGGCAATGTACAAGAAGATGGAGAATATTTATTCAAAAATATTTCAATTAACTAATTCAAATTCTTGCCCTTACACCAATACTGATGCGAAAGACTTTTTTTCTAAAATAAAATTTAATTAAGACAGATGTAAGAAATAAATCAGATATGCACTCTGTAAAACCCCTTACTGTAATTTCAGAAAATGTTAAAGAAAAGGGATGTTATTAAATTTAACCACCGAAAATATGCTCAATTGTATTTAAATTACAATTCAATCATGCTATTTATATTATATATATATATATATATATATATATATATATTATTTTATAAAATATATATATATATATATATATATATATTTTTTTTTTTTTTTTTTTTTTTTTTTTTTTTTTTTTTTTTTTTTGTCAATCCTTTATGTACAAAAGGTTCAGTTTTCCTCTTTAGTTTGTTTTCCTGTGTTATTGTAAGTGGTGAGAATATTTTGTTGGTTCTGTTGAGTTTTCATATTCTATTTTGTTAATATCTTTAGTCCAATTATTTTTTGTTTGTTTGCCTCTTTTATATGTTTGTATTTTCTCAATACATTTATACAACTCTGACAGGATGTCTTTTCCTTTAGATATTGCTAATACATAAACTGCTAAGACTATCAGTTATATCATATTACGATATATGTATAACAGTATTACATAAAATTTCCAATATTATTTCAGTAAAGGCGAGAAAGCTAAATACGTAAGTATAGATAAATAATTTTTAATTATGCACTCGCAATAACTATATTAATCCGTCAGATTTAGATAAACCTAAATAAAAGTTAATTTTGTCATGTACTTTAGAAAATATAGCAAATGATGCTACAAAAAAGAGCATATGGCAACCCCCATGAGTTGCCAGTTAGGAAACGGAACCGAAAAAGTAAGCCCTCCCAAAGGCAACACTCAGTCAATTCCACGGTGTCACCGTGTGTGTAGAAAACGCAGTAACACTGCTTGAGGCCTCTGGAGTCCTGCCTGACGGCTCCAAAGACCCCACTTTGAAATGAGTCTTTTGAACAGGCTCAGATTCCTTTTCTGGGCAAAGGGCGCACCTGAGCCTTTGCTTCAGGGGCATTCTTCCTAGCAGCGGAGGCCCTGTGGATGTGGTGGCAGTGGAGCTGTCACCGTTGAGCCTCGAACCTACCGAGGCCCAAGACCTTACTTGGGGAGGAGTCTCTCAATAGACCTCACTCCTACTCCGTTCTGGTGGAATTCACCAGAGGCAGTTTCAGCAAGGATTTACTGCTTGCAACAGCAC
>NC_051390.1:6703494-6709050 GCF_015228065.2 Penaeus monodon | reverse complement strand
CCAAGATAGATGTGAAAGAACCCGTAAAATACTAATCGCTTTTGTAGCCTTCACTTTTAACTGTTTGATGTGAGGCACCCATGTAAGCCTTGAGTCAAAAATTAGACCCAAGTACTTCACCTTTTGGACAAATTGCAGTGGGTTTGCTCCTACATAGAGGGAAGGATGGAATTTTCCTCATTTGTGAAAATGTATAGCCATGGTCTTACTTGGGGAAAACTTGAACCCATGATATGTTGCCCACTGTACAACCTGATTTATTGCAGCCTGCATGTGTCCTTGAGCATCCTGTAAGCTTCCTCCTGAGCAGTGCATGTAAAGTCATCCACATACAGATTACATGAGACAGCACTTGGAGCAACCTTTAAATTGTCATTTATAGCAATGGCAAACAGGGTCACACTTAAGACACTCCCTTGTAGGACCCCTTCCAGCTGATTTTCCAGGTTAGAGAAACCGTTTCCCACCCGAACTCTAAACTTCCTGTTAGCAAGGAAGCTTTGTATGAAGGTAGGTAATGCTCCTCTTAAACGAATGTCATACAGCTTCAAGAGTATTCCATGCTGCCAAGTGGTATCGTAAGCCTTTTATAGGTCAAAGACTGCTAACATGTGATGTCGCTGTGCAAAGGAATTCTGTATAGCAGTTTCCATCCTTACAAGTGCATCTGTGATCGATCTCAATCTTCTAAACCCATACTGATATGGGGTCAGCACGTTTTCCTTTTCTAGCAGCCATGTCAACCTGAAATTTACCATTTTCTCCATTAGCTTGCAGATGCAGTTGGTGAAAGAAATTGGTCTGTAATTTCCTGGTGTGGAAGTATCCTTGCCAGGTTTAGGGACAGGAATGATTATAGCCTCTTTCCATGTGGATGGCACTGTACCCTCCCTAAAGATCCTATTGAATAGGTCCAACAGGAACTTCTGGGAGCTCTCCGGTAAGCATTTGGTATGGAATATCGTCACTTCCTGGGGCAGTCTTAAGGCAGAGCAGAGTCCAACTCCTTGCTCAAAAATGGCAAGTTGTATGGAAGTTCTGCTGCAGTCCTACTGAAGAACGACAATATGTCTCGTTCCTGTTCAGCCCGAAGAGTGGAGAATCGGGCAGTGTAAGATGCTCCAGAGGAGATCTCTGCCATGGATTTAGCAAGCTCAATAGCAACATCTTTTTTGTCTGTGATGATTATGCCATCTATCGTCAAAGCAGGTGGTGACAGTGATGTGGTCTTTCCAGTGATCTTACGCACCTTGTCCCATACCCATACTAAGGGGGTTCCTGAGGTAATCAAGGAGACATACCGTTTCCATGATGTCCGTCTGGCCTCCTTTAGCACTCGCCTGGCTTTGGCTCGGGTCTTTTTGAAATGGATCAAGGTTATATCACTGGGGCGTCGTTTCAACTGCTTTAATGCAGCTTTCCTTGCTCTGACAGCTTGTTGGCATTCATCAGACCACCATGGTACTCGAGGTCGGTAATGCCTGCTACTTTTTGGAATGGATGCTTCTGCTGCAAGGTGAATTCGTGATGTGAAGTGATTAACAGCATCTTGAATGCACTGGAAATCATTCACAGATCCTTGAAATACTGCAGTTAATCTAAAAAGATTCCAGTCCGCAAGTAAAGTCACCATCTCTGCACTTCATTGTCTGGAATACCATTCACCTCCTGCAAAAGTATTGGAAAGTGGTCGCTTCCATGTAAGTCTTCCATGACCTGCCAAGTGAAATTCATCTGTGAATCAGGTGAGCCAATTGACAGGTCTATATTGGAGAATGTCCCAGTTTGAATTTGGAAATGTGTGGGAGTGTCACTGTTCAGTAAAACTGCATCTACTCTTAAGAACAAGGACTCCAATGCCCTTCCTGAGGGTTGACACAAAGTGTCTCCCCAGAGGTGAGGCCGACCTTGAAATCTCCCAAAAGAGTAGAAACGGATGTAGGCCAACGCCAAGATAAATATTCCAACATCTAGTTGCGATTATGTGAGAATGTAGATGGATGCAACAGTGTAAGGTCGTGTCAGCCTATTCACAGCCTTCACCTGCAGGTTGTCGCAGTTGGATGGCCTGGAAGGGAATATCTTGACGTACAGTATGCTACTCCTCCATGAGGTCCATTTGTACAAAGGTCCCATAATGGCTTAAATTTGGAATCCTCTCAGGGAAACCGGATGATTTTCCCTGGTATAATCTCATTGTAGACATACACAAACTGGATTATATGAAGCTATCAGATTATTGCAATTCTTCCCATTTGGCATGAATTCCCTGACAGTTCATCGGATTAGGTATCCAATTCTTTATATATTTCTTTCATAAGGTGTTGGCAGCACCTGTGGTCAAGGTTTGCCTCACCACCTTTAGCGCTATCCCTTTCCAGGATCCTTGGAGTACCTTTTAATGTTGTTTACCTGGGAACAGTTCACAGGTTCCCTTGGACAGGTTCAGGATTCTTTGCCTGGGCAAAGAGCGGGACCTGAGCCTTTGCTTCAGGGGCATTCTGTTAGCAGAGGAGGCCCCCTGTGATGTTGTGGCAGCTGGAGTCTTTTGCACAGGATCGGATTCCTTTGCCTGGGCAAAGGGTGTGCCTAGCCTTTACTTCGGGGCATTACTGCCTAGCAGCAGAGGCCCCTGTGGATGTGGTGGCAGGCTGGAAGCTATCACCGTTGAAGTCTGGAGCCTTAAATGTGGGCTCAAAGACTAATTGGAGGAGGAAGTCTCCTCAATAGACCCCTCATCCTACTCCATTTCTGGTGGAACAACTCACCAGAGGCAGTGTCAGCAATTTGCGGACTGAGGGTTAAAGAAAGGGGCAGTGTGTGGTGTCAGACGCATCGGAGGGCAAGGGTTGGTGCGAAGGAGGATGGCTAGAAAAGAAGCCAAAGACTTAACCTGGCTGTGCAAATAGCACACGGGCACGTCGCCTTTGCCTCTGAAAAACTAACTTTCTCCTTGCTCCTTATTCCCAATACTTCCTTTTCAAATTTGTACCTTTCTACACTGCTTTGAGAAGCTGCATAAGCCTCTTTGCAGTGGTAACAGCATATTGGGACATGGACAGTTGTCATCTCCTGATGACCTGTTTGTACACACCTTACACATACTCTTGGTTTTACCATTTTCTTTAAAAACGGCAAGAGTTGGCTCCATGCCAATAAAACCCTGCAGTGGACAGCACCGCATCGGGTGGGCAACATATGGCTTTATCTTCAGGTGGTTACCATGCTACTTAACCGATTCTGGAAGATAACGTGTTAAAAAGTTAGAGAAGAGCTGTGTCGACTGTTCCAAACCATACAACTTTCTTCTTAAAAGTTTTATGACACTTATTAAAATTCTCTAGTTCCTCTAAAAGTTTCTTTCAGGATACATCATCAGGTCTCGGGAAAAAACAATTCCACTACACTGATTGAGGTTTTGTGGAGGAGAACAGAAACTGAGCCCCAGGAATGTCGCATAATCGCACGCAAGACATTCACTCTCGTCTGGTGACGAAACCTCCAACTTACAGGCTACCATCTCGCTATGGGGTGATGCGAGGATCACGTTGACATACTTCAACAGATTGTCGATTAACTTCGAAAATATCAAGATCCATTGATTGATACACCATCAATGGTTCTTCACTAATAGGTACTTACTATATGAAAGTTTTTCATATTGTACGAGGTAAGAGTTCCTTAGTGGATGAGAGAGGACTTTTCCCCTTCTTAACTGGTTTGGAGCGGGAACCATTACCCCCCTCGATTCCCCATTCTTCCCTTTGGAAGCTGAAAGGTTCCAAAGAAAATAATGTGATGTTCAGGGGAATGGTAGGGGGATTGCGTAGGTCGTCAGGGAGAGAGCTATATCTTTGTAAAAGTTGTAGTACTCATACAAATTGGAATTCTCATTTCCTCACCCCCCCATCCACCATGGAGCCAACGAGGGGAAAGGATAGTTGGGGTTCAAAATCTCCAACAGCCACAGGGGTAATGAGGAAATATAAGCAGCACCATTACAGTACTGATGACAGTCGTGGGACCTATGCGCTACCGAATGAATAGTGCCTGCTGACCCTAGCCATATTGACCAGCCGATGACTTGACCGGGCCCTGATCAAATGTATGTATATATATATATATATATATATATATATATATATATATATATATATATATATATATATATACACACAAACTTATATATATACACAGACACACACACACACACACACACACATACACACAAACACACACACATACACACACACACACACACACAACACCACACACACACACACACAACACACACACACAACACACACATCTAAATCTATATATATATACTATATATATATATATATATATATATATATACATATATATATATATATATTTATAAATATATAGATAGATAGATAGATAGATAGATATAGATATAGATATATATATACATACACACATATACACAGACACACACACACACACATATAAACACACACACACACACACACACACACACACACACCCCACACACACACACACACACAAACACACACACACACACACAGATACACACACACACACACACACACACACACACATACACACCCCACACACACACACACATATATATATATATATATATATAAAATATATATATATATATATATATATATGAATATATATGTATATATATATATATATATATATATATATATATTTTATAATATGGGCGGTGGCCGAATGGTTAAGAGCGTCGGACTCAAGACTGTCACGACGGCAATCTGAGTTCGAGGGTTCGAGTCACCGACCGCCGCGTTGTTCCCTTAGGAAAAGGAACTTCACCTCGATTGCCTGCCTGGGCCACTGGGGGACCAAGTCAGCCCAAGTCAGTGCCGGGGTAAATAGAGATGGGGACTCGAAAAAAAAAAAAAAAAAAAAAAAAAAAAAAAAAAAAAAAAAAAAAAAAAAAAAAAAAAAAAAAAAAAAAACACCGGGCGGAAGGCAATGGAAAAACTACCGCTCTAAATTGCCAAGAAAATCATGGAAGCCCATGATCGTCAAGGCCGCGGTGGCGAATGGTTAGAGCGTCGGACTCAAGACTGTCACGAGGCAATCGAATTCGAGAGTTCGAGTCCCCGACCGCCGCGTTTTCCCCTTGGGCAAGGAACTTCACCTCGATTGCCTCCCTAGCCACTGGGTGGCCAAGCCAGCCCAAGTCAGTGCTGGTCCCAAGCCCGGATAAATAGAGAGAATGATTACCTAAAAAGGTAACACCGGCACTCTCCGTGGAAAGGAACTGGGGACCCTACCCCACGTACTCACTCCAAGAGCATCACAACGTGAAAAAACTCCCAATTGAGTATCATGCTGTGACCACGGCGGCTCAGACATGAACCTACCGTTAAATGATGATGATATTAAAATTTTATATATATATATATATATATAATAAATATATATACACCCCACCCCAAAATACACACACACGCGCAGACACACAAACACACAACCCCACAACACACACACACCCCAACACACCCCCAGACACACACACACCCCAACACTTTC
>NC_051390.1:6688783-6703394 GCF_015228065.2 Penaeus monodon | reverse complement strand
ACGCAAACACACACACACACTCTCTTCTCTCTCCCCCTTTGCCGCGAATGTCAGGGGGATAGAGCGCCGCGGCCCCGGTTAAATTTCTCGCCACGGCATATTTAAAAACCCCGCACCCTAGTTAGCTCGACCCTATTCCGGCGAAAAAAAGATATTCCCTTGAGAGTAAAACCAGGTATCGGGGAAAGGGCGTGGGGCTTGTGGGGCAAACCCTCACTGTATGGGGCAACGTTGGTGGGTTTGGGAGAGGTGGGTTGCAGAGGGGGGTTGGCAGAGGTGGCGCCCACCCGGATGACTGCTCGGGGGAAAACCCTCAGATGGCGTAGATTTTTGCGAAGGACGATTGGTTCCACTACTGCCGGGGAGCAGAAGCAGCTGAATTGAGGGGGCGCACTTCATAGGTAAAAGACCTGGCACGCACGATTAGGTGGGTGGTTAACTTGTACTGGGCGGCCACAGCATGGCCCCCATCCCGGGGATGCCATATCCATCTCCAGCAGACTTCACTCTCGGTATAGAGGTCACCCCAGTCGATGAGGTAAAGGGTATTGAACTGAAGCTTCATCTGACTTCTGTCTTTTTTTGCTGTGACGCTCCTACTGTGTTATGAATTGATATGAAAGAGATGTTTTACCCCAAAACTTGCATCTGTACAAACAGCTTTCCCGGCGAGATATTCATATTTTTGGGGTGACTTCATGCAGTATCTAGCGTTACCGAGTTGGCTATGAGATGTCTGATGTGGTACCCCCATGGTCAGGAGCTGATCTGGCAGTGAGAATACCTCCTTGTCGGGGGACTTTACTAGGTCCCAGAAAATGAGATTTCGGGATTTGGTATCGCGTTCTGACCGCATATGGCCCTGGTTCAGGGATAGTGTAATTAGAAGGAGATCGCCACATCCTGTTAGCACCGTTAGGATTTCCAAAACGGGCAGGGTTTTTGGACCCCGAGATCTGGGGAACTGATCATAGATTATTGTGACTGTTCTGGGTCAACTTCAAAACCCCCTCGTCTTTCCCAATAAACCCCCTAGGGTGTTTCAGTGGACAGGGTGAAGGGGGGGGAGTGTGCTCTGGGATTTCTGAGGCTATCTCTGGTCGTTCGTAGCACTGGGGGCCCGACAGACCCGTTCTTCTGTGGGGTACCTTCAAACGTGAAAAACTCGATGCAGCCCAAGATTGATTGGGGAATGCCCAAGAGCAAGCCTCGCAGGAGACAGTGGGTGCACAGTACCGTCCGGGACTCGACGTCAGGGATTGTTTGCATCGTTCCCCGGGCCGGACTAGGTCATGCTAAGAAAGGGGCAAGGAATCAGGAATCTTGCAAGGAGGTCGAAAACCTTCCCTAAAAGACCTTCGTCTGTTACATGCAGAAAGCTGAACTCAAAGCCCTTTTTAGCAGTGTACCCGGCTAATCCACAGCAAAACAACTTGGATGCGGGTAGCACGAGATTCGTTTGCCCGACCCCCCCATCAGCAAGGATCCCCCCCTTCCCGGCCGAAGTCAGGGGGCAAACTCCCAAATGAAAAGTGGTAAAGCAGCGGGGATCTGCGGCATCCATCTCAACTATTTAAAACTGCGGGGACCCATGGAAGGGTTTGCATGCTGTCCTTCTGCCATCGGCAGATGGTGCGTAGAGGACTATTTTTTAAAAGGGGGTAGGAATATCCTCTACAGCACTTAACAGCAAGCTGAGTGGGTGGACGAAGCTGCTGAAGCTTGTACACTGTGACTGTCGAAGAGGTGGAGACACCATCCCTTGTGAGAGAAGAAGAGAGCGTATCAATACCCTATATTAAGCTGGGATCTTAAATGTCTTCTTATTGTGTTTTTATATAAATCTATATATCTTCAGAATAAATTATGGAAGCCTATCCGAATAATGAATGATGGAAGCACATCTTTATATAATGTATCACGTCTATTACCACAAGGAGCACCAGTGTAATGTGGACTCGATGAAACCAAGAAAGAAACTATAATTTAGTTATAGGTAAAAGTTTTCTTCTATTTAATCATTTTATTAATACTTTCAAATACAGCTATTAGGATCTGCTTGGCCAAAAATATAAAACACAAACCTTTTACGTAAGAACGCACCTTGCTTCCCGTGCTCGTTGTAGCACAGGTGTATTATTAGGTGATTCTCACCTTTCTGGGCAGTAGCTGTTGCAAGCTGAGGCAGGAGGCACCCTAGACTGAGCTGTCCTCTATTTTTTTGATTCACGGAATGTACTGGAAATAGTGATATTGCAGCACACCTTCGAGTAAGATATTTTTTGGGGTTGAGAGAAATGTTTTATTAGTGGCAAAGTATTCATCTCGATGCATATACATAGTGGATCAAGTGGATAATAGGCTGGTGCCCTTCTTTCTGTTTTTTTTTTTTTTTTTTGGGGGGGGAGGGGGGCCGGAGGTTCCTTAGTATATCGTTATTTCAATGAGATTTGACTCTTATTTTATGAACTTTACCTTTTTAATTTTTCAATTTATAATGTAAAGAATTCAGGTGTTCTGTGATGTTTCCTTTACTTTTTTGGCGAATGGTAAATAAAAGCTATGACCAGTAAGGGAGTAAATCGATGATCTTTTGCTGATGACCTGTAAGGGAGTAAATCGATGATCTTTTGCTGATGACCTGTAAGGGAGTAAATCATTAAATATTCCGAAATAGCCTTATCTTAAATCCTCCACACATGGTGAAATTCCCGTGCTTGTACTCCTCGCTCAGGTTACGTCTTACCATTCTTTTTTCTCGTTGGTTCGTAAATTTTACACTACACACACCCCACCATTTGTACATAATCCCTCATTTCCACAATACTAATTACACATTGACTTCTCCCAAGTATACCTCGTTCCCGTACATATTAAACGGGTGGTGGCAGTGAGCGCTACTGCTGTACATTTCATTACAGTGAGACACGAATAGTGGAAATATAATAATATGGATTAAGGTTCAGTACACTACAGTACCATTAAACCCTGACCTGCTGAGAGGTGTGGTCATCCCTCTCTGGAAGGGGAAGGGGAAAGGGTGGGACCGCAGCAATCAACGAGGCAAGGTTCTCGCTCACATGCTTCTCACTTCGAGTCATTGTAGAGCGACGACGGAGTTCGGGCGTGGCCTACATCGACCTCAAGAAGGCGTCTGATACAGTACAACGCGAATCACTCCGGGAGATCTTGAGACTGAAAGAAATTCCAACAAGGATTATTGGATTAATAGCAAGCTTGTATATTAGCACTGAAAGTGCTGTAAAGTGTGGTGGGGGCCTGTCGAGCTTCTTCCCTTTTATTAAAGAATGGGGAAAGGGCGGACTTGCACTAAAATTTTAAAACACTTACTGGATGAATCTGGGTAGTTTGATTGATTTAAAAATTATCTGCCGCGTAAAGCTAAGGTCTTTAGGGGTGAATACCTTTTTAAAAATAAAAATATTAAAATATTTAAAATTTTAAAAAATCTATCAATAAATTCTTACAAAAACAATGAATATATTTAAAATCACCCAAAATTTGTTTGAATGCAAAAATTATTGCATAAACATTGTGCAAAATTTAAAATTTTATTGAAAATATCATCCCCCAAGGATAAAAAAAGACCCTCTAATCACGACCCACCCCCAAAACATTTTCGGTTAAGGGGAGAAAAGTCATAGTTTTTGGTTTAAGAATTTTGCACATTTTTCCACTACATGTAGTTTGTTTGCGGCACTATTTTTCCACTACAGTGCGATCTTTAAATGGCTCCTGGATCCCCCCAAATTGCTTGATTTTAACCCCATTAATGGCCCATGATCATTTGTGTCCCCATTTTTTAGTTTTTTTAATGCAACTTCCATTTTTGGGTTTGGGATGGATGCTAGTCACCAACTCCAAGGTCATCTCTAACTCTCGCGTTTGTTTCTGGAGGTATCCCTACATTGTTTTTTCCTTATCAGAAGCAACTCCTGATGCGGTTCAGGCGGTGTGTGGGGGGGAAAACAAGCATCACGAGCTACCGGGCAACTCCCTTTGCCTTTGATCCTCCCCCTCATTCCTGCGATCCAAACATGCGCTGGCACCCAACCAGCTTATCTTTTTACGTTTGAACATGAAACCCTATCTTAAACCTCCCTCACTACTGTATTGGTGGTTTAAGCTTTGATTGCTTGCAAGGCACTACGAGAGCACAATATATCACAATCTTAACTGCTGCAAGGATGGCATGTAACCGCAGTAAAATCGGGTGCTAGGACTGATAATTTTTTTTTAAAACATCTGCACGTCAAAAGCAAAGGTCATTAGGGCAAAGACTTTTTAAAATAGAAATATAAAATATTTAAAACTTAAAAATCTATCAATAAATATTTTACAAATAACAATAAATATTTTTAAAATTCAAAACAAAAATATTATGCTAAGGTAAAAAATTTATTGCATAAACATTATCATGATTAGTTTTTATTGAAAATTGCTCCCTAAAAAAATTAAAAGCCCCTTTATGTCACAATCCCCCCCAAATACTTTTTCAGTGTAAAAGGGGGAGATAAGTACTATGTATTTGTTCTGAGAATGTTGCACATCTTTCCATTAAATGTGCGATTGCTTGCAAGGCACTACGAGAGTCGCAATATATCACAATAGAATGGTTCGTAAGATCTCTAGTCATCTGCAAGGATGGCATGTATCGCAAAAGATCGAGGTTAGGGAAAGGGGGACCCAATGCAGTTTTCCCTTTGCTCACTGCTGAAAACCCACACCATTTTCAGTTTTTGAACATTGTTATATTGATCTGACCTTTGGTATTTGAAAATGCTGAAGAAATCTCTCTCTGACTTCTGCTTCGGATCTCCCCCCTTTCCCCAAATTCCGCCAAAACCCACTCGACTTCATTAGCCCAAAGGGGGGGAATTTGGGGGAATTCCAACAGCCAAAACCTTAGTGAGATTTAATTGAAGATCCCCCAAAAGATTCTTCATTCCTACCTAGGATCGGCTACCCCAAAGGGGGGTTGAAACCCAATCGGTGTGGACATCCTGGAATCCTGTGTAGTAAATGGGTTTAGTAGTCCCGGTGTAATGAAAAGGGGGTTTTCCCACTCTCAGTAGCAGGGACTCCCGGTTTAGACCTGAAACCCCATACAGATTCTGAGGCTCTTTATAAATTGAGCCCAAACATTCGGGGGAACAGGGGGATTTCAGATAAATAAGCCCCCAAATCAAGTTAAAATATAAGAGTCGGTAAAGCCGCAAAAGCGTTTGCGGTCGCACCCAAGATAATGTGAAAGAACCCGTAAAATACTAACGCTTTTGTAGCCTTTATTTTTAATTTTTGAGGAGGCACCATGTCACCCTTGAGTAAAAAAATAAGCCCCAAGTACTTCCCCTTTTTGGGGAAAAAATTCAGTGGGTTTGCTCCAAAATAGAGGAAGGGAGGAAAAAATTTTTCCATTTGTGAAAATGTATAGCCATGGTTTACTTGGGGAAAACTTAAACCCCATGATTTTTGCCCACTGACAAACCTGATTTTTGCACCCTGCAGGTCCTTGAGCATCCTGTAAGCTTCCCCCTGAGCAGTGCTGTAATCACCCACATACGATTACAGGAAGCACTTGGAAACCCTTTTAAATTGTTTTTATAGAAATGGAAACGGTCACACTTAAGACACTCCCTTGTGGGCCCCCTTCCAGCGATTTCCGGGTTAGAGAAACTTTTCCCCCACCCGAACTCTAAACTTCCTGTTAGCAAGGAAGTTTTGTATGAAGGTGGGTAATGCTCCTCTTAAACAAATGCATACAGTTTAAAGAGTATTCCATGCGCAGGGGGATGAAACCTTTTGTAGGTAAAAAGAAGAGCTAACAGTGATGTCGCTGTGAAAAGGAATTTTTAAGCATTTCCACCTTTACAAGGCATCTGTGGTCGATTCAATTTTTAAAACCCATCCCGATATGGGTCAGCCGTTTTCCTTTCAGCACCCATGTAAACCCTGAAATTTACCATTTTCTCCATCAGCTTACAGATGCAGTTGGTGAGAGAAATTGGTCTGTAATTTTTCCTGGTGGGAAGATCCTTCCCATTTTAGGGACGGAATGTTATAGCCTCTTTCCATGTGGATGGCACTGTACCCTCCCTAAAGATCCTATTGAAAGGTCCAACAGAAACTTCTGGGAGCTCCCCGGGTAAGCATTTGGAGGAAATCGTCATTTCCTGGGGCGTTTAAGGCAGAGCAGAGCCCAACCCCTTCCCTAAAAAATGGAAATTGTATGGAAGTTTGTGCAGTCCATGAAGAACGAAATAGTCTCGTTCGTTCAGCCCGAAAGTGGAAAATCGGGCATGAAAGATGCCCAGAGGAGATCTTGCCAGGTTTTAGCTAGCCAATAGCAACTTTTTTTTGTCTGTGTGTTTATGCCATCTATCGTCAAAGCAGGGTGACAGTGATGTGGTCTTTCCAGGATTTACGCCCCTTTGCCCCATATCCATGAAAGGGGGGTTTCTTGAGGTAATAAAGGAGAATACCGTTTCCATGAGCCCGTTGGCCCCCTTTGCCCCCCTGGTTTTGGCCGGGTCTTTTTGAAAGGGACCAAGGTTATATCGTTTAAAGCAGTTTCTTGCTTGACAGTTTGTTGGCATTCATCAGCCCACCATGGTACTCGAGGTCGCGGTAAGCCTGCTATTTTTTTGGAATGGATGCTTCTGCGCAAGGTGAATTCGTGTGTGAAGTGTTAACACCCTTGAATGCACGGGAAAAAAAAAAAATCTTCACAGACCCTTGAAATCGAGTAATCTAAAAAGTTTCCAGTCCGCAAGTAAAGTCACCATCTCGCATTCTTTGCTGGAAACCATTCCCTCCTGAAAAAGTTTTTGAAAGTGGTCGTTCCATGAAATCTTCCATGACCTCCCAATGAAATTCATCTGTAAAAAAATCGATTCACAGATGAATTCAGGGCAGGTCAGGAAGATTTACATGGAAGCGACCACTTTAAAATACTTTTGCAGGAGGTGAAGGTTTCCCAAAATGAATGCAGAGAGGGATTTTATTTGCGGACTGGAATTTTTTTAGATTAACGCAGTATTTAAAGGACTGTAAATTTGTTTTCCCCGGGCATTCAAGAGCGTTAATACTTCACATCAGAATTCCCCTTGCAGCAAAAGCATCCTTTCCCAAAAAGTAGCAGGCATTACCGTCGCCCTCGATTACCATGGTGGTCTGAAAATGCCAACAACTGTCAGAGAAAGGAAAAAGTGCATTAAGCGAAAAACCTTTGATCCATTTAAAAAAAGCCCCGGGCCCAAAACCCAGGGAGGCAAAAGGGGCCAGACGGACCATGGAAACGGTATTTTCCCCTTTGTTTACCCAAGAACCCCCTTAGCATGGAATGGGAAAAAGGTGGTAAGATCACTGGAAAGACCACATCACTTCACCACCTGCTTTGACGAAGATGGCATAATCATACAGAAAAAAAAAGATTTGCATTGAGCTAGCAAATCCATGGCAGAGATCTTTTTCGGAGCATCTTACACTGCCCGATTTCCCCCTTTCGGGAAACGGAAACGAAATAGGTCGTTTTTCAGTGGAGCAGCAGAACTTCCATAAAATTTTCCCATTTTTGGCAAGGATTTGGACTCTGCTCGCCTTAAGACTCCCCCGGGAAGTGACGATATTCCTACCAAATGCTCCCGGAGAGCCCCCAAATTTCCCTGTTGGCCCTTTTAAAAGGCTTTGGGGGGGTACAGTGCCATCCACAGGGAAAAGAGGCTATAATCTTCCGTCCCAAACCTGGCAAGGATACTTCCACACCAGGAAATTACAGACAATTTTTCTTCCCCAACTGCATCTGTAAGGATGGAGAAAAGGGAAATTTAGTTGACAGGGCGTAGAAAGGAAAAAAGTGCTGACCCCATATCGGTAGGTTTAGAAGATTGGGACGCCCACAGATGCATTTTAAGGTGGAAACTGCTATACAAAATTCCCTTTTCACAGCGAATACATGTTTGCAGTCTTCTTTGACCTACAAAAGGCTTCGATACCACTTGCGCAGGGAAAACTCTTGAAGCTGTTACTTTGTTAAAAGGAGCTTACCTACCTTTACAAAGCTTCCTTGCTAACAGGAATTTAAGGGGGGTGGGAAACAGTTTTTCTAACCTGGAAAAACAGCTGGAAGGGGGCCCCCAAGGGAGTGTCTTAAGTGTGACCGTTTGCCATTTCTATAAAGCAATTTTAAAGGGTTCTCCAAGTGCGTCTCATGTAATTGTATTGGATGACTTACTCATGCTCAGGAGGAAGCTTACAGGTGCTCAAGACACTGCGGGTGCAAAAAATAGGTTGTCAGTGGGGAACATATCATGGGTTTAAGTTTTCCCAAGTAAGACCTGGTATAATTTTACAAAAGAGGAAAATTTCCCTCCCTTTCCCTCATTTTGGAGCAAACCCACGCAAATTTTTCCAAAAGTGAAGTACTTGGGGTTTTTTTTTGATCAAGGGGAATGGGTGCCCACATCAAACAGTTTAAAAAGGGAAAGGTACAAAAACATTAGATTTACGGGTTTTTCACATCTATCTTGGTGCGACCCCAAAAGCTTTTGCGGCTTTACCGGCTTTTTATATTAGTAAGTTTATTTTGGATGGAGGTTTTTCATCGCAAAATCCCACTGTTCTGAAAGTTGGACTCAATTCATAAAGAAGCTCAGAATCTGTACTGGGGGTTTCAGGCTTAACCGTGGAGTCCCTGCATACTGAGAGTGGAAAACCCCCTCTTTCATTACACCGGGACTACATGAAAATGATTTACTACACGGGATTCCAGGATGTTACATCCAGATTGGCTTTAACCCCTTGAGGATTGCCGATCCCATGGTAGGAAAGAAGAAACTTGTGGAAAATCCAATTAAAATCTACTAAGGTTCTGGGTGTGGAATTCCCCCAAATTCCCCCCTTGGACTAAAGAAGTCGAGTGGGGTTTGGTCGGGAATGGGAAAGGGAGAGATCCAAACAGAAGTCAGAGAGGATTTCTTCAGCTTTTTAATACCCCGGATCGATGCAATATATACAGTGGGTTTAAAGTCTGAAAATGTGTGGGGTTTGCACAGTGGCAAAGGAAGACTGCTCTGGCAGTCTTCCTAGCACCCGTTTTTATGCAGAGTTACATGCCATCTTGCAGATGACTAGAGATCTTACGAACCCTTCTATTGTGAATATTTCGACTCTCGTATGCCTTGCAAGCAATCGCAATTAAAGGGGAAAAAGGCAAATTTCAGAACAAAAACATATGTACTTATCTCCCCCCATACACTGAAAAAAGTATTTGGGGGGGGATTGTGAATAGAGGGTCTTATAAGTTTCCTTAGGAGACTAATATTTTCAAAAAAAATCTAACATGCTAATGTTTAGCAAAAATTTTATACACTTAGAGCATAATATTATTTTTGAATTTAAATTATTCATTGTTTTGTAATATTTATTGATAGATTTTTTAAATTTTTAAAAATTTTAATATTTCATTTAACAAGTCTTCGCGCTAAAGACCTTAGGTTTACGGGCAGATGATTTAAAAAATTAAACAGTCTCTAGAGCCTCGATCTTTTTCAGAGTTTCAGCCCTCCCTTTCAGCAGTTAAGATTGATATATTGTGACTTCCCTAGTGCCTTGCAAGCAATCAAAGCTTTAAAATCACCACATACAGTAGTGAGGGAGGTTTTAAGATAGGCTTTCACTGATGTCAACACGTAAAAAATAACGCTGTGTTGGGTGCCACGGGTGTGGGATCCAGGAATAGGAGCTGATCAGAAGGCCAAGGGGAAATTGCCGTGCTCGTGAGCTTTTTTTCCTCTCCCCCACACCGACCTAAACCCCGCATAGGGTTGTCTTCGGTAGAGAAAGGAACCCAAAGTAGGGATACCTCCGAAACAAAATGCGAGAGATTAGAGTGACCTGGGAGTTGGGGACTAGCATCCATCCCAACCGAAAAGTGGGAAGTTGCATTAACAAAAATAAAAATGGGCACACAAGACTGATATGGGCCCTTAAGGTTAAAGTCAAACAATTTTGGGGGGATCCAGGAGCCATTAACGATCGCACATGTAGTGGAAAGAAGTGCCTTGCAAGCAACACATTAGGGAAAAGGCAACATTCTTTGACCAAAAAACATATGTCTGTCCCCCTTATACACTGAAAAATGTATTTGGGGGTGGGTCGTGATATAGAGGCCTTATTATTATCCTTAGGGGGACTGAATTTTCAAAAAAAATTTAAATTTTGCACAATGTTTAGCAATAATTTTAGCTTCGAGCATAAAATTTAGGCAGATTTTAAATATATTCATTTTTATTTTTAAAATATTTATTTATAATTTTTTAAAATTTTTTAAAATTTTAATATTTTTAAAGGTATCCCGCAAGACCTAGCTGTTTACGCGGCAGATAATTTTTAATAAAAACAAACTCCCCCGTATTCAGTCCATGTAAATGTTTAAAAGTGTTAGTGCAAGTACACACCTTGCCTTTCTTAACTAACAGGGAAAAAGCTGAAGGCCCCCCCACACTTTACAGCACTTTTAGTGCTAAATACAAACTTGCTATTTTAAACCAAAAATCCTTGTTGGAATTTCTTTCGTCTCAAAATCTCCCGGGGAGTGATTCGCTTGTACTGTATCAGACCCTTTTGAGGTCGATGTAGGCCCGCCCGAACTCCGTCGTGCTTACAAAGACTCGAAGTGAGAAGCATGTGGCGAAACCTTTCCCCGTTGATTTCGGCGGTCCCACCCCTTTCCCCTTCCCTTCAGGAGGGATGACCCCCCTCTCGCGGGGAGGGTTTAATGGACTGTAGTGTACGAACCCTTTAAACCATATTATTTTAAATTTCCACTATTTGTGTTTACTTTAATGAATGACAGCAGTAGCGTCACTGCCACCACCCGTTTAATAGTCGGGAACGAGGGATACTTGGGAGAAGTCAAGTTAATTTGTATTTTGGGGAAAAGAGGGATTTTTTACAAATGGGGGGGTGTGTGTAGTAAAATTTTCGAACCCGAGAAAAAAGAATGGTAAAAGTAACCCGAGCGAGGAGTACAAGACGGGAATTTTACCATGTGTGGAGGATTTAAAATAAGGTATTCGAAAAATTTTAAAGATTTACTCCCTTCAGGTCTCGCAAAAAATCATCGTTTCTCCTTACGGGCATCAGCAAAAAAACATCGATTTACTCCCTTAAGGTATCAGCAAAAGATCATCGATTTTCCCTTATGGGCATGCTTTTTTTACCCTTGCCAAAAAAAATAAAAGGGAAAAATCAAGAAAACCCCGAATTCTTTACATTATAAATTGAAAAATTAAAAAGGTAAAGTTCATAAAATAAGAGTCAAATCTCATTGAAATAACGATATACTAAGGAACCTCCGGGCCCCCCTCCCCCCCCCCCAAAAAAAAAAAAAAAAAGAAAGAAGGGCACCCGCCCATTTTCCCTTGATCCCCTATGTATATGCATCGAGAGAATACTTTTCCCTAATAAAACATTTCTCTCACCCCAAAAAATATCTTTCTCGAAGGTGTGCTGAATATCACTATTTCCAGGGGGCATTCCGTGAATCAAAAAAAAAAGAGGACAGCTCATCTAGGGGGCCCCCTGCCCCAGCTTGCAAAGCTACTGCCCCGAAAGGTGGAACACCAATAATACACCTGTGCTACAAGGAGCACGGGAAGCAAGGTGCGTTCTTACGTAAAAGGTTTGTGTTTTATATTTTTGGCCAAGCAGATCCTAATAGCTGTATTTGAAAGATTAATAAAAAGAAAATAAAAAAAATTTTTCCAAACAAAATAGTTCTTTCTTTGGTTTTACAGTCCACATTACACTGGTGCTCCTTGTGGTAATAGACGTGATACATTATATAAAGATGTGCTTCCCTCATTCATTTTTCGGATAGGCTTCCATAATTTATTTAAGAATATGATTTTTTATAAAAACACAATAAGAAAACTTTAAGATCCCCGCTTAATTAAGGGGTTTTTACGCTCTTTCTTCTCTAAAGGGTGGTGTCTCCACCTCTTCGACAGTCACAGTGTACAAGCTTCAGCAGCTTCGTCCACCCACTCAGCTTGCGTTAAGTGCTGTAGAGTTGATATTCCCTACCTCCATTATAAACATAGTCCTCTACAGCACCAGTCTGCCAGATGGCAGACAGGACAGCATGCAAACCCCTTGCCATAGGATCTCCGCCAGCTTTTAATAGTTGAGATGGGATGCCGCAGATACCCGCTACTTTACCACTCTTCAGCTTGGAGATTGCCCCCTGACTTCGGCCAGGAAGAGTGGATCCTTGCTGATGGGTGGGTCTGGCAAACGAATCTCGATGCTACCCGCATCCAAGTTGATTGCTGGTGGATTAGCCTGGTACACTGCTCAAAAGGGCTTTGAGTTCAGCTTTCTGCATGTAAGCAGGACGAAGGTCATTTATTAGGGAATGGCTTTCGACCTCCTCTGCAAGATTCCTGATTCCTTGTCCCTTCTTAGCAGTGACCTAGTCCTGTGCACCAGGGAACGATGCAAACACGATCCCCTGACAGTCGAGCTGCGCGACAGGTATCTGTGACACCCACTGTCTCCTGCGAGATGTCTTGCTCTTGGGCATTCACCAATCAATTCTTGGGCTGCATCGAGTGTTTCACGCTTGAAGGTATCCCACAGAAGAACAGGGTCTGTCAGGCCCCGAGTGCTACGAAACGACCAGAGATAGCCTCAGCAAATCCCAGGGCACACTCCCCCTCCTTCATCCTGTCCACATGAAACACCCTAGGGTGTTCACCGGAGTCACAACTAATCTATGATCAGTTTCCACAGATCTCGGTGCTCCAATACACCCTGCAGTTCTGGAGAATCCTCTAACGAGTGCTAACGAGGATGTGGCGATCTCCTTGGCTACATTACACGTATCCCTGAACCAGGTCCAATGATGCAGGTCAGAACGCTGATACCAAGATCCAGAAATCCTCATTTTCTGGGACCTAGTAAAGTCCCAGACAAGGAGGCTATTCTCACTGCCAGCATCACCCTCCTGAGCCAGGGGGAAATGACACACATCAGACATCTCATAGCCATTTGGGTAACAGCTAGAAAACTGCATTGAAGTCACCAGATAATATGAATATCTCCCCGAGGAAAGCTGTTGTCACAGATGCAATTTTGGCTTTAAAACATCTCTTTCATATCAAGTTCATAAACATCAGTAGGAGCGTACACAGCAATAAAAGACATGAAGCCAAATGTAAGCTTCAGTCTCAATACCATTATACACTCATCGACTGGAGTGACCTCTACTACCGAGAGTTGAAGTCTGCTGGAGATGGATATGGCTACTCCCTGGAGATGGTGACCATCGCTGTGGCCTGACCAGTAGCAAGTGTAACCACCCACACTAATCGTGCTGCTGCCAGGTCTTCTCACCTATGAGAGTGCAGCCACCTCAACTCTCAGCTGCTTCTGCTCCCTCGGCAGTAGTGGTAACCAATCGTCCTATCGCAAAAATCTGACAGCCCATCTGAGGTTTAACCTCGAGCAGTCACTCCGGGTGGACGCCACCTCTGCCAACCCCACCTCTGCCAACCCCACCTCTGCCAACCCCACCGACGTTGCCCCATACAGTGAGGGCTTTGCCCCACAAGCCTCACGCCATTTCCCCTACGATACCTGCGTTTGACATCTCAAGGGAATATATCGTTTTCTCGCCGTGAGATCAGGCTCGAGCTAACAGTAGGAGTGCAGGCGTTTTTTACATATGCCGTGGCAGAGAATTGAACTCGGGACCGCGGCGCTCTATCCACTGTACATTCGCGGCAGAGAGAGAGAAGAGAGAGTGTGTGTGTGTGTTTGCGTGTATATATATATATAATATATATATATATATATATATATATATTTTATATTTTATATATATATATATATATATATATAATATAATATGCCAAAAACATACACACACACACACACACACCCCACACACACACACACACACACACACACACACCACACACACACACACACACACAATATATATATAATAATATATATATTATATATATAATTATATTATTATATATATATATATATTCTGTGTGTGTATGTATGTATGTATGTATGTTGTATAAGCAAGTATGCATGTTGTAAGTATGTTTTGTGTTGTGGGGGGTGGGTGAAGACAGAGAGAGAGAAGAGAGGGAAAGGGGAGGGGAGGAGATTGTGGGGAGAGAGAGAGAGAGAGAGAGAGAGGAGAGAGAGAGAGAGAGAGGAAAAGTATTCATAATTTACTGACAGATTTCTATGAAACTGCAATTCACAAGAAATCTGTGATAGTTACAAATTTACAAGCCCACTCTGCTTACAATCGTTCATATATTTTGTATAGATATTTAATTTTAAACTACAACAATACTGTACATCATCGTTATTTACATTTATATACATTTCCCTCTTTTCCACAATCTTTCCTCTAGAAAAACAGATCGAGTGCCAGGTTTGGAATGAAATAATCGTTCTGTGACTATTATAGATTTAGTGATATACAAGAACCCTTTCCTCCTCTATATCCCCGACAATAGAATACGAAACACTTTTTAGAGATTTTATACTTCCCCTCCAT
>NC_051390.1:6664988-6688683 GCF_015228065.2 Penaeus monodon | reverse complement strand
ATCTTTTTAAATGTAGACTGTCAAAAGGACCCGGTTTAATGTCTTAAAGGCATCTGTTACTGACCAGTTTTATGTATGGCAGTGAAACTTGGACGCAATCTGTACCTTGAATCTCGTCTTGATGCTTTTGTAAAAATTATTTGTGCCATCATGGGTAAGTTGAGACCATGTGTCACCTGGGTCCCCAGACTCGTTTCTCACAGGATGATTCTGTCTAGAGGTTGTTTCTGTTTGAGACAACCCAGGGTGTAGGAGGCTTGTGAGACCACCTAAAAAAAGTCGTGGCTGGGCCAGATCGATCAAAACCTATCGTGAAGAGCTAGAGTGAGCCAAGCCCTGCCTGATGATAATGATTGGATACCCTTCCTAATCAACCGCGGCTCGGCGAGCCACGGCAGGATTTCCCCTACGACACTTGCGTTTGACTTTCTCAAGGCGATATGTCGTTTTCTCGCCGTGAGATTAGGCTCGAGCCATTAATCGGAGTGCAAGCTTTTTTTATTACAACTGCCGCGGGAAGGGGGAATTGAACTCGGACCACGAGTGTCGGAGTCCAGTGCTCAACCACTGGATCATCGCCAGTGGGCATATAATTTTATATATATATAATATTATAAAATATATATATAATATATATAATATATATAAAATATATATTTATAAATCATATATATATATAATAATATATATATATATATATATATATATTATTTTGATATATATCTATATATATACATATGTATATATATATGCACATATATAAAATATATATATATATATATATATATTTATGCATATTATCTATATAACATATGTATATGTATATATGGATATAAATAAATACATTAATAAATGAATATATATTATAAATTTTTTTGCATTCATTTATATATATATATTATTATATTTATATATATAAATTATTATATATTATATTTGGTGTGTGATCCATATATTATATATATATATAATAATATATTATTTTATTATATATATTTTAAAAATATTTTGTGTGTGTGTATCCTAATTATATATTTAATTATATATATATATATATTTTAAAAATATATTTTATATCCCATACAAATATACATCGTCTATCTAGTGATATCTGTACATATATTGTGTATGTGTGTTGTGTGTGGTTGTGTTGTGTGTGGTGTTTTGTTGTGGGGTGTGGTGGGCGAAGTTAAACTGGCCTTTCTAGGTCTGGGAGTGATTTGGGTCCGGCTCCCCAGCGAGGCGTATGTTTAAAACCGCGAAAAACCACCGTATCAACCGGAAGGGCCTCGTTGGAGAAACATTGAGCACATGATCTTTTCCCCTTTTTTTTTCCCAAAAATTTTTTGGTTTTTTAAAAAAAGAAGAAGGAAACTGAAACGATTATGGGTAAAGGGCGGGAAAAAAAAAAAACAACGGGAAAAGAACAAGTTTTTTTTGAAAAAACCTCGCAAAGGGCTGGGAAAACCGCTGTTTTCTACGAATTTCACAGCATGAAAAAAGGGAGTTTTCTTGCGGGGTGCTAAATCATTGGGAAACTCATATTAAAGAGAAAAACGCCAACTGGAAAGAAATTTTCTCAAAACCAACAAGTAAATTTTTAAATCCTTTCATTTTCCCATCTTTTAAAAAAGATTTTTGCTTTTTTTCCACGCGTACTGTGATGTCTTTCTCTTTTAGTAGTAAAATTGCTGAACTGTTTACTTTATAATATCAAAATTTTAAATCTACTCTTTCTTATATGAAAAAATCCAAATGCTGGAGGACTAGTCTAGTACACAGAGAAATGAATCAAAACGTTTTTCAAGAATATAAAATTTTTGTTTGGTCTGGTAACAGAAAAATCTATACAATTTTTTAAAACGAAACCCACTACCTAAAGTTTAGCTTGTGGGTAAACTTCTGAAAATTTCCAGTGACAAAGATGGTGAATAAGTGTTGAAGCTAATAAAAAATGCATAATGGGATAATTTACACTTTTCACCCACCCAACTTTCCCTGCTATATGGGTTCTTTGATGAAATTTTATCCTTTCCATCGAAATTTTTTATTTTTCATAATATTTTTTGGGGGGCCTGTGAGAAATTAGTTTTTTTTTTTTTTTTTTTGAAAGGCCCAAACGGGGTAAACGGGAGGGTAGGCTAGGTCTTAAGGGGTAATTTTTGTTTCCCAAATCAACAATTTTTCTAGGCCCTTGTTTTTGGTTTAAGGTTTTTTGGATAATTTTTCCCCTTCCACTTTTTTCAAAGAGGGAAAAACTAAAAGTGACAAAACCTAAAATTTGGACCGGGGGAAGGTAGATTTTTTTAACCGTTTTTTTTTTAAAGGGGGAACCCCCCCTGAACCCCACCCCCCACCCATAAACGAAGAGAAAAAGGGCAAAAAAGGGGGCCCCGTGCTAGCAAGCGGCCAATCTGCTTTAACAACATTTTAAAAAATCTCACCCGAAACTCCAAAGCAAGGGGAAACCAGGGTTTTTAAGGGTGCGTGAAGGACGTTCTCCCTCCCCATTTAAAGGGAAGTCTCCCCATTTCCTTTAATCAAGTTACGGGGGAAGGGGATTAGGATGACGATGAGAGGGAAAATGCGAGGACTCCTTCAGGGGGTCCCCTTTTCCCCATGACTATCCTCGAATTTGGGAAAGGGATAAAAAAAAAGAAAGAACAATATTTTTTAGGAATCTTGTCCCATAGGGGGGTCTAAATGGTGCTGAGATTTGATATTCCCAAACTTCACAAAAACCTTACAACCTCCCCATAACTGAAGCTCCTACCGCAGGGGGTCTTGAGGTTTTTTCCCACCCTTGGGTATCTCGTTTACCGGGAACGGAACCTGGAGTTGAGCTATGTTGCCCCGCTGCGCCATGCAGTAGCAACATACCTTTTTGGGCCCTCTGTTCGGGGTTTTAGACGGGTGGCTTGATAAAGGGCCTGGTCAAGAAAATCAGTGTCAATAGGGCTGGGGTCAAGCGGCACTGTTCACCGTACGAAAGATCCTGGAATGCTTCAGTAGCAATAGTGGTTGCGAAATTTTTCCCTTTACCCCTGGGGCTTTTGGGGAATTTTTTTAGCTCAACATAACTTCCCCTCATTACCCCATGATGCGTGGGGGG
The DNA here is from genome assembly GCF_015228065.2 of Penaeus monodon. Classification (NCBI taxonomy): domain Eukaryota; kingdom Metazoa; phylum Arthropoda; class Malacostraca; order Decapoda; family Penaeidae; genus Penaeus; species Penaeus monodon. Next base: position 6,685,571 of record NC_051390.1, on the reverse strand, counting down.
GGGTGAGGGAAAGAAATTCAATTTGTTGATTTCAGCTCTCCCCCTTTTGAACCTATGCAATCCCCGGGCCACCCCCTCTGGAAATCACTGAAATCACTCTGAACCCTTTTCCAGCTTCCCAAAGGACAAGAATGGGAACGCAAGGGTTTTCCAGGAAAGGAGAAAAATCCTCCAAATCTTTTAAAGGGAAAAACCTTCCCGTAAATATGAAAGTATTTCTATAGTAATTACCTTGTGAAGACCTTTGAGGTGATCAACAGATTTTTTTTGAATACTGGGAAAAACATTGAGGTATTCCTGACCCTCACACACCCCAAAGAAAGATGGTAACAGTTGGGGTTTCGTCCCAACGAAGTGACCGTCTGCGTGCGAGATGCAAAATTTCCTGGCTCAAGTCCATGTTTTTTCTCACAAAACACCAATCAGTGAAAGGGAAAATTATTTTTTCCCCGAGACCTATAGGTTTTTGAGGAAAAAACTGTTAGAGGAACTAGAAAATTTTTAATGTGTGGCAAAAAAACATTTTAAGAAAAATTTTAAAGTTTGGAACATCGCACCACTCTCCAACTTTTAACACGTTATCCTTCCAGAATCAGTTGGCTGGTACCACCACAAGTAAAGCCATATGTCCACCCTATGTGGTGGTTTTCCACGCCAGGGTTATGGGCAGTACCAACCTTGCCATTTTAAAAAAAATGGAAAAAAAAAGGTAGTGAAAAGTGTGGTACAACAGGTCACCCACCCGGAATGAAAAACTGCCAGATCCAACTGTTACCATGCAAAGAAGTTTCATGAAGCTTCTTCAAAAGAAATGCAAAAGGTACAAATTGAAAAAAAAAATATTGAAATAAGGACAAGGAAAAAGTTATTTTCCCAGAGGCAAAGCGACATCCCCTGTCTCTTTGCACACCCAAGGGGGGCCCCTTTGCTTCGGTTCTAGCCCACCCTCCTTCCCCCCCCCAACCCTTGCCCCCAGTGTTTTTCTTACCCACACCTCTGCCACTTCCTTTTAAACCTCGTCCCCAATTGCTGAAGCTGCCTCGGTGAGTTTTCCCCCAAAAGAAATGGAGTAGGAGTGGGGGGTTCTATTGGGGAATCCTCCCCCCAAAAAAGGGGATTTTGGAGCCTTTGTTAAGACCCCAGTGGCCCAAACGGTGACAGCTCCCTGCCCCCCAACCCACGGGGGCCTCTGCTGCTAGCAGAATGCCCCTGAAGCAATCGGTAGGGGCCTTTACCCAGGAAAAGGAAAATCCTGACCTGTTAAAAAGATTGTCCCGGGGGGGGTCTTTGGAGCCGAGGAAGGGCTCCGGGCCTAAAACGGTGACGCACAGTAAAAACACATCCCAAGGGGCCTCCCGCGCAGCCAAATGTTTCTAAGAAAAGGCTCGGGGTTGCCTTTGCCCGGGCAAAGAAAATCTGGGCCTTTTAAAGGGAACCGGGGAAACTATTCCCAAAAGGAAAACAACCCAAAAAAAGGGAAGCCTAAATTTTGGGGGGCAAACCTTGACATGGTGCTCCCAAAAACACTTTATGAAAAGTAGTCTGAAAAAACTGTACCAAACCCAAGAAACTGTCAGGAATTCATGCAAGAGGGGAAAAAACTGAAAGATCTGATCTTCATTAACCCATTTGGGTATACCCAAGATTAGCCCGGGGGGAAAATTGCCGATTTCCCACAGGATTCAAAGTTCAAGCCCATTATGGCCCTTTGAAAATGCACCCAGGAAAAGAGACAGTAAGGTAAATCAATATCCCTCCCCAGTCCTTCCACCTGCGGCAACTGCAGGTGAAGGCTGTGAGTATTTTTGACACGCCCTTACCTGTTGCACCCTACCTTCCCCACAAAATTCAACAAGATATTTGGAAAATCTACTTCCCCGTTGCCACATCCATTTCACTCCTGGGTCGGCATCCCCTCGGGAGAGACACTTTGGAACCCTTGGGGAAAGGGCCTTGATCCTTATTCGAAAGATAAATGCAGTTTTTTTGAACGTAAAACCTCCCACACATTTCCAAATTCAAACTGGGACATTCCCATATGCCCCGCAATTGTTCCCCCTGATTCACAGAAAAATTTTCATTTGGATTTTAGGAAGATTTACATGAAGGACCTTTTTTCCATTTTTTGGGAGGATGAATGGTATTCCACCCAAATGGATTTTAGAGATGGCGATTGAGCAGCGGACTGGAATCTTTTTGATCAACTGCAGTTTTTGATGGATCTGTGAATGTTTTCCAGGTGTTCAAGATGCTTTTATCATTTCAATCACGAATTCCCTTGCAGCAGAAGCATCCTTTCCCAAAAGAGCGGGAATTACCGTCGCCCCCCGGGTACCTTTGGTTGATGAATGCCAACAACTGTCGAGCAAAAAAAAGCTGCATTAGGCGTTAAAACGACCCCCAGTGAGTAACCTGACCCTTTAAAAAAAAAGACCCGACCCAAGGGGCCAGGCGAGGCTAAAGGGCAGCGGGTCATGGGACAGTATGTCTCCTTGTTAAACTCTGGGCCCCCTTAGCAGGGGTATACAAGGGGAAAGACCCTGGAAAAGCCATCACGTCACCCCCCCCCCCCTTTAAGATTGATGATAATCATCACAGAAAAAAAGATTTTGCTAATAGCTACTAAATCATGGCAGAGATCTCCTCGGGAGCATCTTACCTGCCCAATTTCCACTTTTTGGGGCTGAACAGGAACGACACCCAGTGTCTTTTCTTCTAGGACTGAGCAGAACTTTCCATACCTTGCCATTTTTGCGCAAGGAATGGGCTTTTGCTTTCTGCTCTGCCGTAAACTGCCCCCCGGGGGACGATATTCCTACCAAAAGATATCTCCTTACCGAGAGCTCCCCAAAATTCTTTTTTGAAACCCATTCAATAGGATCTAAGGGAGGGACGTTCCATCCCCAAAGGAAAGGTCTAAATCATTCCGGGCCCCAACCCGGGAAGGATGCTCCCCCAAACCGGAAAAATTTCAGACCAAATTTCCCCAAAACCGTTGCATCTGCCCAAACTTTTATGAGAAAATGGTAAACTCAGGTTACTGGCTCTAGAAAAGGAAACGGTGTCCATATCAAATGGGTTTTAGAAGATTTAATCACCCCAGATCACTTGTAAGGGTGGAAAAATGCTATACAATTTCCTTCGCAAAGCGCGCACATTTAGCGTCTTTTTTTTGACCTTTAAAGGTTATGATACACTTGGAAGCTTTGGATACTCAAAAAGTTGTTTCATTTGGTTTTTTAAAGGACATTTCCCACCTTCATACAAAAATTCCTTGCTGCAGGGAAATTTAAAGTTGGGGGGGAAAAAATTCCTCTAAACCTGGGAAATCAGCTGGAAGGGGTCCCCCCAAGGGGGTGTCTTAAGTTTTGACCCCGTTTGCCATTGTAAAAGACATTGTAAAAAGGGTGTTCCCCAAGTTCTGGTCTCATGTAATTGTATGTGGATGACTTTACACTGTACTGCTCGGGGGAAGTTACAGGATGTGCAAAGGGCACATTGCAGGCTGCAATAAATCAGGTTGTACAGTGGACAAAATATCAGGGTTCAAATTTTCCCCCAAAGCAAAAACCATGGCTATGCTTTCCACAAAAGGGAAAAATTCCATCCTTCCCCCTTTTTTAAGCAAAACCCCTGCAAATTTTTCAAGAGGGGATACTTGGGCTAATTTTTTTTACTCAAGGGTTTCATGGGTGCCCCACTCAAACAGTTTAAAGTAAAAAGGCTACAAAGGCACTTAGTATTTTTTGGGTTCTTTCACATCTATCTTGGGGGGCAGATGACAATTTCTTTCTCGCTTTACCCCGGGGCTTATTCGTAGTAAGCTTGATTATGGGTTGAAGTTTTTCATCTGCAACTCCCCCCGTTTTTAAATTTTGCTCGGTTTATAAAAGAAACTCTCTAAACTGTACTGGGGGTTTCAGGCTTCACCTGTGGGTCCCTTATTTGAGGTGGGGAACCCCCTCTTTTATTACAACCCAGAATCAGAACCTGATTTACTACACGAGACTAAAAGGATTCCCGGCTCCCATCCAGATTTGGGTTTTCAACCCCATTGAGGATAGCCCATGGAAGGGAAAGAGGGAAACTTTTGGAAGATCTTAATTTAAAAACTCTCTAAGGTTTCGGCTGTTTAAATCCCCCCAATTCCCCCCCTTGGACTAACAATCGAGGGTTTTAAATCGGAAATTTGGGGAAAGGGGAGATCCCAAGCAGAATCAGAGAGAAAAAATTTTTTTAGCACATTTCTAAATAGGGGTCAGATGCTTTATACAGATGGTTCGAAAATTTAAAATGCCGTGGTTTTTCGCATAGCAGAAAAGACTCATCCGGCCGTCTTTTTCTTTGCAGCCTCGATCTTTACTGCAGATTTTCATGCCCCTTAAGCAGTTAAATATAGAATCTTACGAACATTCTGGTTTTGATTTTTTGGACTCTCGTGTGCCTTTAAGCAAACAAAAGGGTTAAACTCGCACTCCTTGAGGGAGGTTCAAGATTGGGCTTGCACTGATGTCAACACAAAAAAAACTCTATGTGGGTCCAGCACATGTTGGTTCCCGTGGGAATAGCGACGATAAAGGCCCAAGTACTGCCGCTCACCCTTTTGTGCTCGTTTCCTCTCCCACAACGCCTGAAACCCAGCATCAGAAGTTTTTTCAGGAGGGAACAAAGGAGGGATCCTCCGAAACAAAATGAAAACATTAAGGACCTTGCATTGGGCGTAGCATCCATCCCCAAACCCAAAAGTGGAATGATTAACAAAACTAAGAATCGGGACCCAAAACTGACTTGGGCCCAAAGATGGTAAAATGAAGTCTTTGTGAAGGAGCCAAAAGCCATTAACGTCGCACTTTAGTGGAAATATGTGCAAAATTTTCCAGCCCAAAGAGTAGTACTTGCCCCCCATATCACTGAAAAATGTATTTGGGGAAATTGTGACATAGAGGGGCTTATTAATTTCTTTGGGGGACTAAAATTTTCATAAAGTTTTAAAATTATCATAGTTTATGCAAAAATTTTATGCACTTAGAGCATAATATTTTTGCTTTGTTTTTATCTATTTATTGTTTTTTGTAAGATGTTTATTGATAGATTTTTAAATTTATACTTTAAAAATTTCCCAGTTAAAAAGGTATTTGCCCTATGACCTTAGCTGTTACGCGCAGATAATTTTTTAAAAATAAAACAATCTCCCCAAAATGACCTATCAAAATTGCTCCCTATTCACCGTTGACTTCCCCTTGGCAGGTCATGGAAAAACACATAGAAGTGAACACTTTCAAAACTTTTTCAAGAGGGGAAGGTATTCCAGTAATGGGTGCAGGATGGGGGACTTGAATTTCAATGAATCTTGTTAGAAAGGCAGTATTTCAAAAATCTGGAATGATTTTCCGTGTGCTCAAATACTGTTAATCCCTTCACTCAAGTGTACTGTCAACTTCCGGGCCATGGGGTCTGATTTTAAAGCCAAGCTGTCAGGCAAAAAAAAGCTGCATTAGGCAGTTGAAGTGCCCTAGCATTTTACCCTTGATCACTACAAAAAAGGGCCCACCAAAACCAGGGGCGTGCTAAAGGGGGCTAAAGACATCTAGGGCCCCCCCTTTGCATGGGGTTGGGAAAAAGGGAGTAAAATCGCGGAATACACATCCAGTCAAACCTATCTGAAGTAAGTGGGTAATCTCACAGACCAAAAAAATGTTGCAAATGAGCTAGCAAAACTGGCAGACATCTCCTCTGGGGCATCAACTGCTCGATTCTCCTCTTCGTTGAAAGGAACAACACCCAGTGTCTTTAGTAGGACTTTAGCAGAACTTTTCCTACAACTTTCTATTTTTGCGCAAAAATGGACTCTGCTTTGCAGCTTGCTTAAGAAGCCCCCGGGGGTGAGAATTCCCACCAAATGGTATCTCACTTACCAAGAGCTCCCCGAATTTCTGTTAACCCATCAAAAGGATCTATGGGGGGGCCAGGCCCCTTCACATGGAAGAGTCTATTTAAACATTCCTGTTCCCTAAACCTGGGGGAGTTCCACCCGGAAATTACAGACCGTTTCTTCACTACGCATCTTCAAGCTTATGGAGAAAAAAGGGAAAATTCAGGTTGACAAAAGGCTACTAAAAAAAAGGAAACTGTTGGGACCCATAACAATATGGCTTTAGGAAAATGAGATCGGACCACAGATGCACTTGTGAGATGGAAAACGGCTATAACAGAATTCCTTCGGCACATCGACGTCACATGTTGGCAGTCTTCTTTGACCTTGAAAAGGCTTACGATACAAACTGGAAGAATGGCATACTCATGAAGCGTATGACATTGGTTAAAAAGGGCAATTATCTACCTTCAATACAAAGCTTCCTTGCTAACAGGAAATTTAGAGTTCGGGTGGGAAAACAGTTTCTCTAACCTGGAAGACCAGCTGGAAGGGAGTACCACCAAGGGAGTGTCTTAAGTGTGACCCTTGTTTGCCATGCTATAAAATGACATTTGTAAAAGTTGTTCCAAGTTCTGTCTCAATGTAATCTGTATGTGGATGACTTACACTGTAATGCTCAGGAGGGAAGCTTACAGGATGGCAAGGACACATGCAGGCTGCAATAAATCCAGGTTTTAAAGTGGGCAACATATCGTGGGTTCAAATTTTCTCAAGCACAGACCATGGCTATACATTTCCACAAACGGAGGAAAAATTCCACCCTTCCTCTATTTAGGAGCAACCCACTGCCAATTTGTCCAAGAGGTGAAGTACTTGGGTCTAATTTTGACTCAAGGTAATTACATGGGTGCCTCACATCAAAAAAGTTAAAAGTGAAGGCTACAAAAGGCTTAGTATTTGCGGGTTCTTTCACATATCTTGGGGTGCAGACCGACCAACGCTTCTACGGCTTACCGAGCGCCTTATTCGTAGTAAGCTTGATATGGCTGTGAGGTGTATTCTTCTGCAACTCCCACTGTTCTCGGTGTTGGACTCAGTTTCATAATGAAGCCTTCAGAATCCTGTTTACATGGGCTTTCAGGTCTTCACCTGGGGAATCCCTGTATGCTGAGAGTGGAGGAACCACCTCTTTCATTACCCACCGGGACATACTGCAACCTGATTTACTACACGAGGACTACAAGGATTCCAGGATATCCTACATCCAGATTGGTTTTCAGCCCCCTGAAGATAGCCGATTCCTCATGGTAGGGAGAATGGGAATCGTGTGGAAGATCTTAATTTGAGTCTCACTAAGGTTCTGGCTGTTGGATATTCCCCCAATTCCCCCCTTGGACTAATCAAGTCGAGCTGGATTTGGTCGGGAATAGGGAAAGGGAGGAAACAGAAGCAGAAGTCAAAGATAAATTTCTTGAGCAGCATAATTTCAAGTACCAAGGATCGGAGGCAATATATCCAGATGGTCGAAATCTGAAAATGGTGTGGGATTTGCAGCAGTGAGCAGAAGAAAGACTGCATCTAGCAGTCTTTCTCTAGCAGCCTCGATCTTTACTGGCCAGGTTACATGCCATCCTTGCAGCAGAAGAGACTAGAGATCTTACGAAACCATTCTATGGTGATAATTGTGGACTCTCGGTAGTGTTGCAAGCAATCAAGAGCTTAAAACTCATCACATCCATAGTAAGGGAGGTCAAGATTAGGCTTGCACTGATGTCAACACGCCAAAAAGATAACTCTATGTGGGTGCAGCGCATGTGGGATCAGGGGGAATGAAGCGAGCCGATCAGAAGGCCAAGGCAGCTGCTGCTCAGCCTTGTGATGCTCGTTTCCTCTCCCACACACCGACCTGAACCAGCATAGGAGTTGTCTTCGCAAATAATGGAAGGAACATGGAGCATACCTCCAGAAAACAAACTGCGGAAGAGATTAGAGATGACCTTGGCAGTGGGTGACAGCATCCACCCTTAACGACAAAGTGGAAGTTGCATTAACAAGACTAAGAATCGGGCAACAAGACTGAATCATGGGCCCGATGATGGCTAAAAAGTCACGCACTTTGTGAAAGGATGCCAAGAGCCATACGATCGCACATGTAGTGGAAAAGATGGCAACATTCTAGACAAAGACGTTGTTAACTTATTCCTCCCCCATATACACTAAAAATGTATTGGGGGAGGATTGTGACATAGTAGTGGTTCTTATTAGTGTCCTTAGGAGACTATATTTCAATAAAATTTAATATGCATAATGTTTATTGCAATATTTTATATACTTAAAGCATAATATTATGCTTTGATTTTATTTGTTTATTGTTATTAGTAAAAATATTTATTGATAGATTTTTAAAGTTTTAAATATTTTAATATTTCTATTTAACAAGGTATCGCCGTAATGACCTTAGCTGTGACGCGCAGATAATTTGAATAATCAATCCAATCCAGTATGGGTAGCCTCTGGTCTGCCTCACCAGATCATAGGGGACCTTGTAACAAAGCTATTATACCAATTATTCCTCGAAAAGATATATAAAATTAGACTCACTGCCACCAACCCATTTAATTAGCATATGGGAAGTAGTAGTGTATATGCGAGAAGAATGGATAGTGTAGAATACAAGTTGTGTGAGAAAAGAGCGAAAGAGTTAAGTGTAGTATGTGTGTGTGGTGTAGGTGTTGGGGCGAGAATATAAAAAGGTGGTAAGCGTGATGTAAGCGAGGGAGAGGCGTGTGCGTATACGCAATATGCAAGTAGCCACCTTGATTAAAATAAAGAACTATCACCATTCACTGTAGGGTGGTTTCTCATTTGTGATTGTACTGTTATCTTTAAAATCGGGCGTTCAATAAACTAAGCATATGTAATGCAGGTTTATTACAAATCAAGTTAAAAGATAGAAGACAGTAAAACATGAGACGATAAGACAAAACATAAAACACAGTAAAATGATGGTAATACAAAAGGAAATTAAAACATTAAATACGAAACAATGAACATAAAAATACACTTAAAACAAAACGATAAAACGATATAATGAAAATAATAAAACGAATGATAAAAGTGAAAACAAAGCTAGATAAATGGAACATAAAAATGAAGCCAAAAACAGGGTAAAACGAACAATAAAACAGAAAAAAAAGGCAACTGGGATTAACACGTAAAAAAACACGAAAATAGAAAAGCACCGGTCACTGAGCACTGTTGGGCCGAACAAAGACTCGCAAATTATATCTTACTAGATATATTTAAGATACCCCCACGGACCACTTAACTGAACAGGGGAAGCCCGTTCCGGGGTTGCCTCAGATGTCGGCTAGCAGGCCAGTAGAAAAATCCCCCGGCTCTTGTTTAGGCCTCCCCACGTTAGCTCTTACGCGGGAGAATTTTGTGGTAAAAGAGTGGTTCTTCTTAGAATTTAAAATAACAAAACTAAGTTAAAACCAATGTCTAAAATATAAAATCATTAATATTCCTATAATAAAAGTATTAAAAGTTTACGACGTAAAATAAAATAAATAAGAACTTGTTAAAGAAACCATCCGGACATGAATAAAAAATCCAATAAAACTCGATAAAGAAAAGTAAAAATTAAATTATTAAGCTTTGAATAAAATGAATAAAATCTGGGAAACTTAAAGGACGTAAACTATATTAATAAATATTTAAAATACAAGAAAAATAAAAAGGATTCGGACCCAATAACGTTCTTATGGTTTATAAAGAGACTGGTGCCCAAAAAAAATACAAATTACAATTACATACATTTAAAAAATACAAAATAGTAAGTTGTAGCCGTGTGGGGCAACACATGTTGCGGGCATCTCCTCAATCGTGGGATAAATGGTCTTGCCCTGGGCTTCGGCGGAAGTGCCAGGCGGAACCGAAGTCCAAGTCATGCTTCTTGTCCCGAGATGCAAGGGAGCTCTTGTGAGAAAACAGTCCCTTCATAATTTTCCACGCGTGGGGAGAGCAAAAACTTCGCCATGCCGCGGCTCCTACAGAAGTTTGCCACCCTCGAGGTCTTTTGGTTTCGATACCAATAGTTCCTTTCCAGGACTGTGGGAGTAGGTGGAGGTGAGAAGATATATTGGATACTGTCTATACCTCCTGGAGTGAACGATGAGAAGTTTCGCGTCGATCACTACAACCTCAATCCCCCCCACCGCGGCAAGGCGACTTCTGTTAGGGGGGTACTGGGTAGGGCTATTGTTCTAAGGTCCATGTGGAGCAACTCTAGGCAATATCAAGTTTACAGACCTTGACTTGTGATGATGTTGCTATTCTTCTGAGTCTCTGGATCCCTAGTGGCATTCTTGATGCATGTAGCAATGAAGCGAAAACCCCCTGGGGTAGAGGTTTCCTTGACCAAGGACCCAAGATCTGGATTTTGGGGCTGCTAGGGAAAACCTGTTCAGTTAGTACATGCTTGCAGTGAGAAAACAGAGTGCCCGGTATTTGCAGTTCTAGATCTGGGCTGTCACATCAGGAAGTCAGTAGACGGACTGGCCTGCCAGCAGTCCGGAGTTCATCACCTGAAATCCCTCAACAAGAGTATTTGGTGATATCGATACTTGTGCAGAAGGAGCAAGCTACGTGTCATCAGAGCCTTGATACTACCAGTTTTACTTAGGTCAGTGAAACCTGGACCACTTGTGCTTTGGAATTTCGTATTAATGAATTTTTAACAGGTCTTTGCGCCGAATCACGGTGTACAATTTGCGGGAGCATGTGTCAACCAACGATTGCACCGTGGAAACTGGTATTGGACCTGTTACCTGCACATCCGCGGACGCCAACTCAAGCTACACGTCCACCTGGCACTTTCCCACAGGAGATCCTGTCCCACGGACAACCCTGGGTGGAAGAGAGTTGTGGGCGAATGGGCCGGGCCTCTGCCTGGTGGCTTGCCATAAGCGACCCTCGAAGGTGGAAAATGAAGGGTGGATGCAGCTATGCGTCCCCACGCGTTAGTCCCTAATGATGATGATGGTATTAAATGTATATATATATATATATATATATATATATATATGTATGTTTGTATAGATATATATATAACTATATAAATATATCATCATATATCCATATCACGCTTTTTATTTGTTCTCTAAACATTTTAATAACATGAGGTTACTTGCTGGACAAATTAATCTATAATCCCTTGATATTCCCGTGAGCACTACTCGCTTATAAGAAAACTTTAGACGCCTTATATTTTTTCTGATACTGCAGTTGTTGATAAAAGCGTTTGGTATTGACTAAACCTTATTTACTTTACTTTTTTGTGTGTCTTTTTTACGTTATATACGAAAGTTTCAATACAATTAGGGTTCTTTGTGTTAATTCAGAACTTATTAAAAAGATTCTTTTCCATCACTGTATATTCAAGGGTAGGCCGGTTATCATGGTGTGTAGTAATATCTAAATTGAAATTTGTCTCTTTTTTGTTGTTGTGTTTTACTTTTTTTCTGGGCGTTCTTTTTTTTTTTTTTTTTTTTTGCAATTTCATTGAAACGTGACTCCTTTCATCAATATCTTAAAAGTTATATTGATGGCACTTATGGATATTTTCATTTATTGCAGTGATTAATGACTGTAATGAACAATAATCTATAATGAAAATACATATTACGGTAAAATGATCTATAGCGACAAGAAAAACACAAGATTCTAGTACACAAACCTAAATCAACATATTATTCGAAATTATCAGCACAAGTAAAATGAATTCTAAAAAAAAAAAAAAAAATTCTCGAACGCACTGTTGGTTATTACTGTGTTTCAATGGGAAGTTTGCACTACTCAAGCTTCCTTTCAAATCAGGCATTTTCAAGGCAAGTCAGGCTAGCCAAAAAAAAGAAGGAAAAAATAACATAAAAATAAATAAGATACATGAGTAAATAAACGAATAGATATATAATAACAAATTAATTAATTAATAAACAAATAAATAAATAGATTAATAAAATAAACGAATGAATAAATGGATGAAGAGATAAATAAATAAATGAGTAAATAGACGAATGAAAAATTAACAGATGTGTAAGTAAAATAAACGAGGAAGAATAGGATGAATAAATAACAAAAATAAAATAGATGAATAAAATAAACGAATAATAATAGATGAATTAAATTAACAAATTAAAATAGACGAGTAAATAAACAAGGAATTAAAAATAGATCAATAAATAAACAAATAAATGGATGAATAAACAAGTCAATGAAGAGATGAATAAAACAATTTAAGGAAACAAATAAATGGACGAATACATAAATAAATAGACGAATATTAGATGAATAAATGAATAAATAAACGAATAAATGAATAAATAAACGAATAAACAGATAAATAGAAACATTAATAAATACATAGCATAAAAAATAAATAAATAGGCGAATAAAATTATATAAATAAAATAAAGGCAATTTTAAACTACTGCGGGGTGTGAAAGTTGGAACTTGTCTCGAAATATGAGTTGGTTTAAAAGTACGCAAGTTACCCCTGGAAAAAATACATTAAAGAAAAATTTATATATTGTGATAATAATTTTTTAGATAATCATGTAAATAAACCACGATCCATTTTACCTTATATTCCAATTTATTTCCTCGCACGCCGTCTAAATCATCAGTTAAAACAAAGGAATGATTTATTTATCCATTTGTGTTTTTTTAAGTGAAATCAATCAGTCTTGTGTTAAACGTTGTGAGGGTGAGGATGTGTCTGTTTTGCGTGGTGTAAATAGTGTTTTTGTCTGTGTATTTTGGGAATTATATCAAAATCTGAGTGTAGAGGAAAAGCTAGAAAGTTAGTCGTATGATATGTGAAGAAGAAAATGGTCAAGTGAGGAAATGATTTAAAAAAACGCTATTAATTCAGATATTTTATGGAATTATCAGCTGAGGAGTTATCAAGTCTATCTAGAAAATAAAAAAAAATTGTATGTAAATTTATTATTGATTTATTTATTTTGCGATTTTGTTACATTTGTTGAAAATCTATGCACGATATTAGTGAAGTATTTTGAAAGTTTCAGTAAGATTTATCCGGAATTCTAATGCTTATTATGTTTTAATTAGTGTGTTTATACTTAAAGGATCCGCATCAGTAAAGAAAATATTAAGTTAATCAAGAAAAAAAAAGTGTTATTAGTGTATTTTTCGGCATTTTTTATGTGATTTTATTCAATAAAAAATGTGTTATTAGTGTATTTTTCAGTATTTTTTATGTAATTAAGGTAAATAAAAACAAGTGGTTTAGTGTATTTTTTCGGCTTTTTTATGTGCTTCAACGTGTAAGAAAAATCATGGAATTTACCAAATCCCTTTCAAAGTGGCCGTCAGTCCGGTCGCTGATTCAGGAAAGTAATTTGAACAGTTTTTAAACGTAGTGGGGAAATTTTTATACGTGCATGAAATCCTTTGCTTCCTGGTTCCGTGTGTGGTGTGTGTGGTGTAGTGTGTGTGGTGTGTGTGTGTGTGTGTGTGGTGTGTGTGTGTGTGTGTGGTGTGTGGTGTGTGTGCGTGCGTGCGTTTGCGTGTGTGTGCGTGCGCGCGTGTTTGTGTGCGTGTGGTGTTTTTTGATTTGTGTGCGTGGAGTGCGTGCGTCTGTGAGTGTGTGTGTGCGCGTGCGTGCGTGCGTGTGTGAGTGTGTGTGTGCGCGTGCGTGCGTGCGTGTTTCTATTTCTATTTCTCTTTCTTCCTCCATATCGATATTTCATGGCTATATTATTTAGTGTAACAAACGCTGTATGCCATACCATGCATGCCCTTGGTTAAAAGCACGACCATTGCATGATGTCAGTTTGATTGTAATGGGGTCAAAATCTATGTTGATGTGCCTTTTCACGCGTGAGCTCGGTACATTATATCCACATTATATGTATAAAAGTATGTATACATGAACGTTCGTATATCTGTGTGTGTGTGTATCTACATGTGTATTATCATTATAATTTTCATACAGTGTTGCGTTGCAGTTTATCTAGTTAATATATATTTTAACTATATACATATATATATATATATATATATATTATTATATATATAATATATATATATATATATATATAGATAATAATAATTTATTAAATATATATATATATATATATATATATATATATATATATATATATTATATAGTATATATATATATATATATATATATATATATATATATATATATAATATTAACTAGATAAACTGCCAACGCAAAACTGTATGAAAATTATTAATGATAATACACATGTAGATACACACACACACAGATATACGAACGTTCAGGTATACATACTTTTATACATATAATGTGGATATAATGTAAACGAGCTCACGCGTGGCAAGGCAGATCAAACCTAACGATTTGACCCATTAAAATCAAAACCTGACATGCATGCAAATGGGTCGTGCTTTACCAAGAGGCATGGCAATGAGGCATACAGCGTTGTACACTAAATAATATAGCCATGAATATCGATATGGAGGAAGAAAGAGGGAAATAGAAATAGAAACACGCACGCACGCACGCGCACACAACACACTTCCAACGGCACGACGCACGCGCACACACACACTCACACACGCACGGCACCGCACGCGCACACACCACACTCAAACACGCACGCACGCACGCGCCCCCCCAATCCCACACACATCCACTACCCCCTCACGGACGCCACGACCCCCCACTGTCTCCCCATGCCCCGCACGGCACACACACCACAACAGACGCACGCACTCACGCCACACAAATAAAAACACACACACGCACACAAACACGCGCGCACGCACACACACGCAAACGCACGCACGCACACACACACACACACACACACACACACACACACACACACACACACACACACACAAAACCAGGAAGCAAAGGATTTCATGCACGTTATAAAAATTTCCCCACTAAGTTTAAAAACTGTTCAAATTACTTCCTGAAATCCCAGCGGACAGGACTGACGGCACTTGAAAGGGATTTGGTAAATTCCATGATTTCGGAACGTTGAAGCACATATGAGAAAATGCCGAAAAAACAATAATAACACTTTTTTTATTTACCTAATTACATAAAACCTACTGAAAAAATACACTAATAACACATTTTTTATTGCCATAAAATCACATAAAAAATGCCGAAAAACAACACTAAGAACATTTTTTTTTTTCTGATTAACTATCTTTTTCTTACTGATGCGGATCCTTAAGTAATAAAACACACTAATTAAAACATAATAAAGCATTAGAATTCCGGGAGAAATCTTATTCTTAAAAAACATTTTCAAAATTACTTCAATAATATCTGCATAGATTTTCAACAAAATGGTAACAAAAATCGCAAATAAATAATCAATAATAAAAATTACAATTACAATTTTTTATTTTCTAGATAGGACTTGATACTCCTCAGCTGATAATTCCATAAAATCTGGGGGAAAAAAAAAAAATTTTTTAAAAAAAAATTTTAGCGTTTTTAAAATTCATTTCTCACTTTGACACATTTTCTTTCTCACATATCATACGACTAAATTTTCGACAACTTTTCCTCTACACTCAGCCGATTTTGATATAATTCCCAAAAATCACAGACAAAAAAAAACACTATTTACACCACGCAAAACATACACATCCTCACCCACAACGTTTAAACACCAAGGACTGATTGATTTCACTTAAAAAAAACACAAATAGATAAATAAATACATTCTCTTTGTTTTAACTGATGATTTAGACGGCGTGCGAGGATAAAATGGAAATATAAGGTAAAATGATCGTGTTATTTACATGATTATCCAATATCACAAATATATAATTTTCTTTATGTATTACAGGGGTAAACTTGCGACTTTTTTTTAAACCCCAAATCATATTTCGAGACAAGTCTCCAACTTCACACACACGCAAGTAGTTTAAAAATTTGGCCTTTATTTTATTTATTATATTTATTCGCATATTTATTTATTTATTTAGCTATGTATTATTAATGTTTCTATTTATCTGTTTATTAGTTTATTTTATGTATCTATTCATTTATTCGTTTATTTATCATTTTATTCATCTATATATTCGTCTATTTCATTTATTATTCGTCCATTTATTTGTTTCTTAATTGTTTATTAATCTTTCATTTACTTGCTTTATTCATCCATTATTTGTTTTATTATTGATCTATTTATTCCTTTGTTATTTACTCGTATATTTATTGTTAATTATTCATCTTTATTACTTCGTTTTTTATTCATTATTTATTTTTTGTTTATTTATTCATCTTATTATTCACTCGTTATTGTACTTACACATCTGGAATTTATTCATTCGTCTATTACTCATTTATTTATTTATCTATTGCATCCATTTTACTCATTCGTTATTTATTAATCTATTTATGTATTTGTTTATTAATTAATTAATTGTTTATTCATATATCATTCGTTTATTTACTATGTATTTATCTATTTATTTATTTTTTTCTTCTTTTTTTTAGTAGCCTGAACTTGCTTGAAAATGCCATGATTGAAAGGAAAGCTTGAGTAAGTAGTGCAACTTCCCATTGAAAGCACGTAATAACCAACAGGTGCGTTCGAGAATTTTTTTTTTTTTTTTTAGAATCATTTTACTTGTGCTGATAATTTCGATAATATGTTGATTTAGGTTGGTACTGAGAATCTTGTGTTGTTTCTGTTTCGCTATAGATCATTTTACGTAATATGTATTTCATTATATGATTATTGTTCAATTCAGTCATTAAATCACTGCAAATGAAAATGAAAATATCCCATAAGTGCCAGCAATAAACTTTTAAGATTTGTGAAAGAGTCACGTTTCAATGAAAATTGCTAAAAAAAAAAAAAAAAAAAAAAAAGAACGGCCCAGAAAAAAAAGTAAAAACACAAACAAACAAAAAAGAGGACAAATTCAAATTTAGATGAATTTACTACACACCATAAATAAACAGGGCCTACCCTGAATATACAGTGATGGAAAAGAATCTTTTAATACGTTCTGATTAAAACAACAAAGGAACCTTAATTTGTATTGAAACTTCGTATAGAACGTAAAAAGGACACACAAAAAAGGAAAGTAAATAAGGTAGCAGATAACAAAACGCGTTCTGTATCACAACAACTGCCGTATCAGAAAAATATAAGGCTTTTCTAAGAGTTCTTATAAGCAGAGTAGTGCTCACGTGAATAATCAAGGGATTTAAGATTAATTTGTCCAGCAAATGTAACCTCAGTTATTAAAATGTTAGAGAACAAATAAAGCGTGATATGGATATATGAGATATATATATATATAAGATATATAGATATTAATTATATTATATATAAATATATATTTATATATATACAATTTATACATCATCTCAGAGGAGCTAACGCCGGTTGGGGACGGCATAGCTGCATCCACCCTCATTTCCACCTGCGAGGGTCTCTATGGCAAAGCCACCAGGCAGAGGCCCGGCCCATCGTCCCAAACTCTCTTCCACCCAGGGGTTGTCCGTGCGACAGGATCCTCCTGTGGGAAAACGTGCCAGGTGGACGTGTAGCTTGAGTTGGCCGGTCCGCGGGATTGTGCAGGTAACAGGTCCAATACCAGTTTTCACGGTGAATCGTTGGTTGGACACATTGCTCCCGCAAAATTGTACACCGTGATTCGGCGCAAAAGACCTGTTAAAAAATGCATTAAGACGAAATTCCAAAGCACAAGAGGTCAGGTTTTCACTGAACCTATATAAAACTTGGTAGTTCAAGCTTTTCTGAAGACAGTAGCTTGTCCTTCTGCACAAGTATCGATATCACCAAATACTCTTGTTGAGGGATTAATGACCACCTGCTGGCAGGATCAGTCCGTCTACTGACTTCCTGATGTGACAGCCCAGATCTATGAACTGCAATACCGAGGCACTCTGTTCTCACTGCAAGCATGTACGAACTGAACAGGGTTTCCTAGCAGGCCCCCAAAATCCAGGATCTTGGTCTTGGTCAAGGAAACCTCTAACCCCAGGGGGTTTCGCTTCATTGCTAAATGCATCAAGAAATGCCACTAGGGATCCAGAGACTCAGAAAGAATAGCAACATCATCAGCAAAGTCAAGGTCTGTAACCTTGATATTGCCCAGAGTTGCTCCACAGTGACTTTAGACAATAGCCCTACCCAGTACCCCCCTAACAGAAGTCGCCTTGCCGCGGTGGGGGGGATTGAGGTTGTAGTGATCGACGCGAAACTTCTCATCGTTCACTCCAGGAGGTATAGACAGTATCCAAATATAATCTTCTCACCTCCACCTTCTCCCACAGCCTGGAAAGGAACTAATGGTATCGAAACAAAAAGACCTCGAGGTGGCAACACTCCTGTAGGAGCCGCGGCATGGCGAAGTTTTTGCTCTCCCCACGCGTGGAAAATTATGAAGGGACTGTTTTCTCACAAGAGCTCCCTTGCATCTCGGGACAAGAAGCAGGACTTGGACTTCGGTCGCTGGCACTTCGCCGAAGCCCAGGGCAAGACCATTTATCCCACGATTGAGGAGGATGCCCGCACATGGTGTTGCCCCAAACGGCTACAACTTACTATTTGTATTTTTTAAATGTATGTAATTGTAATTTGTATTTTTTTGGCACCAGTATCTTCTAAACAATAAGACGTTATTGGCTGCTGCTCGCCTTTGTGATGCTCGTTTCCTCTCCACACACCGACCTGAAACCCCAGCATAAGGAGTTGTCTTCGCAATAAATGGAAGGAACAATGGAGGCAACCTCCAGAAACAAAACTGCGAGAGATTAGAGATGACCTTGGCAGTTGGGTGACTAGCATCCACCCTAACCGAAAAGTGGAAGTTCCCATTAAAAAGACTAAGAATCGGGCACACAAGACTGACTCATGGGCCGATGATGGCAAAAAAGTCAGCACTTTGTGAAGGATGCCAAGAGCCATTAACGATCGCACATGTAGTGGAAGGGGGCCAACATTCTAGACCAAAGACGTATGTACTTATCTCCCCATATACACTAAAAAAAATGTATTGGGGGAGGATTGTGACATAGAGGGTCTTATTAGTTTCCTTGGGGAGACTAATATTTTCAAAAAAAATTTAATTATGCATAATGTTTATGCAATATTTTATATACTTAAAGCATAATATTTATGCTTTGATTTTTTTTGTTTATTGTTATTAGTAAAAATATTTATTGATAGATTTTTAAAGTTTTAAATATTTTAATATTTCTATTTAACAAGGTATTCGCCGCTAATGACCTTAGCTGTTGACGCGGCAGATAATTTTGAATAATCAATCAATCCAGTATGGGTAGCCCTCTGGTCTGGCTCACCAGATCATAGGGACCTTGTAACAAAGCTATATACAATTATTCCTCGAAAGATATATAAAATAGGACTCACTGCCACCACCCATTTAATTAGCATATGGGAACGTAGTAGTGTATATGGGAGAAGAATGATAGTGTAGAAGACAAGTTGTGTGGAAAAGAGCGAAAGAGTGTAAGTGTAGTATGTGTGTGTGGTGTAGGTGTTGGGTGCGAGAATATAAAGGTCGGTAAGCGTGATGTAAGCCGAGGAGAGGCGTGTGCGTATACGCAACTATGCAAGTAGCCACCTTGATTAAAATAAAGAACTATCACCATTCACTGTAGGTGGTTCTCATTTGTGATTGTACTGTTATCTTTAAAATCGGGCGTTCAATAAACTAAGCATATGTAATGCAGGTTTATTACAAATCAAGTTAAAAGATAAAAGACAGTAAAACATGAAATGATAAGACAAACATAAAACACAGTAAAATGAATGGTAATACAAAAGGAAATTAAAACATTAAAATACGAACAATGGAACATAAAATACACTTAAAACAAACGATAAAACGATATAATGAAAATAATAAAACGAATGATAAAAGTGAAACAAAGCTAGATAAATGGAACATAAAATGAAGCCAAACAGGGTAAAACGAACAATAAAACAGAAAAAAGGCACTTGGATATAACACGTAAAAAAACACGAAAATAGAAAAGCACCGGTCACTGAGTCACTTTTGGGCCGAACAAAGACCTCGCAAATTATCTCTTACTACATATATTTAAAGATACCCCCACGACCACTTAACTGAACAGGGGAAGCCCGTTCCGGGGTTCCTCAGACTGTCGGCTAGCAGGCCAGTAGCAAAATCCCCCGGCTCTTGTTTAAGGCCTCCCCACGTTAGCTCTTACGCGGGAGAATTTTGTAAAGAGTGGTTCTTTCTTAGAATTTAAAATAATCAAAACTAAGTTAAAACAATGTCTAAAATATAAAATCATAATATTCATATAATAAAAGTATTAAAAAGTTACTGACGTAAAATAAAATAAATAAATGAACTTGTTAAAAGAACCATCCGGAAAATGAATAAAATCCAATAAAACTCGATAAAAGAAAAGTAAAAATAAATTATTAAGCTTTGAATTAAAATGAATAAAATCGTGGAAACTTAAAGGACGTAACTTATATAATAAATATTTAAAATACAAGAAAATAAAAAGGATTCGACCCAATAACGTCTTATTGTTTATACGAGACTGGTGCCAAAAAAATACAAATTACAATTACATACATTAAAAAAAATTTTTTCCAAAAAATTTTTGGGGAATTTGGGTG